>NW_028284256.1:17500-31888 GCF_059516105.1 Syngnathus floridae | reverse complement strand
CCCGCGGACCAGCCGGCGGGACCTCGGTGACCACCCATCCGCCTCGCGGTGGTCCCTGCCGGCTAGAATTCCGGACCGCGATCGGTAATTCGCGGGACCCTAAATGGCCCGCGGACCATCCGGCGGGACCTCGGTGACCACCCATCCGCCTCGCGGTGGTCCCTGGCCGGCTAGAATTCCGGACCGCGATCGCTAATTCGCGGGACCCTAAATGGCCCGCGGACCAGCCGGCGGGACCTCGGTGACGACCCATCCGCCTCGCGGTGGTCCCCTGGCCGGCTAGAATTCCGGACCGCGATCGGCTACCTTCGCGGGACCCTAAATGGCCCGCGGACCAGCCGGCGGGACCTCGGTGAAGACCCATCCGCCTCGCGGTGGTCCCCGGCCGGGTAGAATTCCGGACCGCGATCGGTACCTCGCGGGACCCTAAATGGCCCGCGGACCAGCCGGCGGGACCTCGGTGAAGACCCATCCGCCTCGCGGTGGTCCCCGGCCGGGCTAGAATTCCGGGCCGCGATCGGTAACTCGCGGGACCCTAAATGGCCCGCGGACCAGCCGGCGGGACCTCGGTGAAGACCCATCCGCCTCGCGGTGGTCCCCGGCCGGCTAGAATTCCGGACCGCGATCGGTAACTCGCGGGACCCTAAATGGCCCGCGGACCAGCCGGCGGGACCTCGGTGACCACCCATCCGCCTTGCGGTGGTCCCTGGCCGGCTAGAATTCCGGACCGCGATCGGTAACTCGCGGGACCCTAAATGGCCCGCGGACCAGCCGGCGGGACCTCGGTGACCACCCATCCGCCTTCGCTGGTTCCCAAGTCGGCTAGAATTCCGGACCGCGATCGCTAACTCGCGGGACCCTAAATGGCCCGCGGACCAGCCGGCGGGACCCACTTGACTTCCTATCCGCCTTCGCTGGTTCCCAAGTCGGCTAGAATTCCGGGCCGCGACCGGTAACTCGCGGGACCCTAAATGGCCCGCGGACCAGCCGGCGGGACCTCGGTGACCACCCATCCGCCTTCGCTGGTTCCCAAGTCGGCTAGAATTCCGGACCGCGATCGCTAACTCGCGGGACCGCAATTGGCCCGCGGACCAGCCGGCGGGACCCACTTGACTTCCCATCCGCCTTCGCTGGTTCCCAAGTCGGCTAGAATTCCGGACCGCGATCGCTAACTCGCGGGACCCTAAATGGCCCGCGGACCAGCCAGCGGGACCCGCTTGACTTCCTATCCGCCTTCGCTGGTTCCCAAGTCGGCTAGAATTCCGGACCGCGATCGCTAACTCGCGGGACCGCAATTGGCCCGCGGACCAGCCGGCGGGACCCGCTCCACTTCCTATCCGCCTTCGCTGGTTCCCAAGTCGGCTAGAATTCCGGACCGCGATCGCTAACTCGCGGGACCCTAAATGGCCCGCGGACCAGCCAGCGGGACCCGCTTGACTTCCTATCCGCCTTCGCTGGTTCCCAAGTCGGCTAGAATTCCGGACCGCGATCGCTAACTCGCGGGACCGCAATTGGCCCGCGGACCAGCCGGCGGGACCCGCTCCACTTCCTATCCGCATTCGCTGGTTCCCAAGTCGGCCACAAATTACGATTATTCGGCCTCTCGCTCTGGAAGTGCCATCGGCACTTGCTCGGAAAGTGTCCGCCTCTTCTGGTTCCCTAGGTCGGCCGCCAAAAGCGAAAAATCGGCCTCTACCCCGTTTGGGTACCAGGGGTAGGGTGCAGTACCAACTTTGGTCTTCAGGTGCGCCAGAGCGCGATGGTTGGTCCCACTAGTCAGCGTACTCATCGACGGTTTACTCCCCTTTCGCAAATATAGTGGGCACGTATGTGCAGGACTGTTTATTTTTATTTTGAAAAATTTTCTAAGTGCCAGCGGACGCTGGCACACGACGTGTCCGAGCCACGATGGTGCCCAGGCCGGACAGCGACGGCGAAAAAGCCGATTCTGGAAGTTTCGAATATGCCAACGGCAAAAGCGGCGCGATGTGTCCGCCTCGGCTGGTTTCTCCGGTCGGCCAGAAAAAGTGAAAATTCGGCCTCTCGCTCTGGAGGTCCGACGAACTTTGGCGAATATTTTCTAAGTGCCAACGGGTGTTACACCGTAATGTGTCCGACGCGGCTGGTTCCTCCGGTCGGCCAGAAAAAGTGAAAATTCGGCCTCTTGCTCTGGAGGTCCGACGAACTTTGGCGAATATTTTCTAAGTGCCAACGGGTGTTACACCGTAATGTGTCCGACTCGGCTGGTTCCTCCGGTCGGCCCGAACGAGCGAAAATTCGGCCTCTTCGCCTGGAAGTCCGGCCGACTTGGGCGAATATTTTCTAAGTGCCAACGGGTGTTCGGCCGTAATGTGTCCGACTCGGCTGGTTCCCCGAGTCGGCCCGAAGGAGCGAAAATTCGGCCTCTTCGCCTGGAGGTCCAACGAACTTTGGCGAATATTTTCTAAGTGCCAACGGGTGTTACACCGTAATGTGTCCGACTCGGCTGGTTCCTCCGGTCGGCCCGAACGAGCGAAAATTCGGCCTCTTGCTCTGGAAGATCTGCCAACTTGAGCGAATATTTCTAAGTGCCAACGGGTGTTCGGCCGTAACGTGTCCGACTCGGCTGGTTCCCCGAGTCGGCCCGAACGAGTGAAAATTCGGCCTCTTGCTCTGGAAGTCCTGCCAACTTGAGCGAATATTTTCAAAGTGCCAACGGCTGTTCGGCCGTAACGTGTCCGACTCGGCTGGTTCCCCGAGTCGGCCCGAACGAGTGAAAATTCGGCCTCTTGCTCTGGAAGTCCTGCCAACTTGAGCGAATATTTTCAAAGTGCCAACGGCTGTTCGGCCGTAACGTGTCCGACTCGGCTGGTTCCCCGAGTCGGGCCCGAACGAGCGAAAATTCGGCCTCTTGCTCTGGAAGTCCTGCCAACTTGAGCGAATATTTTCTAAGTGCCATCGGGTCTTGCCCGGAAAAGTGTCCGACTCGGCTGGTTCCCCGAGTCGGCCCGAACGAGCGAAAATTCGGCCTCTCGCTCTGGAAGTCCCGCCAACTTGAGCGAATATTTTCTAAGTGCCATCGGGTCTTGCCCGGAAAAGTGTCCGACTCGGCTGGTTCCCCGAGTCGGCCCGAACGAGCGAAAATTCGGCCTCTTGCTCTGGAAGTCCTGCCAACTTGAGCGAATATTTTCTAAGTGCCATCGGGGCTTGCCCGGAAAAGTGTCCGACTCGGCTGGTTCCCCGAGTCGGCCCGAACGAGCGAAAATTCGGCCTCTTGCTCTGGAAGTCCGACGAACTTTGGCGAATATTTCTAAGTGCCAACGGGTGTTCGGCCGTAACGTGTCCGACTCGGCTGGTTCCCCGAGTCGGCCCGAACGAGTGAAAATTCGGCCTCTTGCTCTGGAAGTCCTGCCAACTTGAGCGAATATTTTCTAAGTGCCATCGGGTCTTGCCCGGAAAAGTGTCCGACTCGGCTGGTTCCCCGAGTCGGCCCGAACGAGCGAAAATTCGGCCTCTTCGCCTGGAAGTCCTGCCAACTTGAGCGAATATTTTCTAAGTGCCATCGGGTCTTGCCCGGAAAAGTGTCCGACTCGGCTGGTTCCCCGAGTCGGCCCGAACGAGCGAAAATTCGGCCTCTTGCTCTGGAAGTCCTGCCAACTTGAGCGAATATTTTCTAAGTGCCATCGGGTCTTGCCCGGAAAAGTGTCCGACTCGGCTGGTTCCCCGAGTCGGCCCGAACGAGCGAAAATTCGGCCTCTTGCTCTGGAAGTCCTGCCAACTTGAGCGAATATTTTCTAAGTGCCATCGGGGCTTGCCCGGAAAAGTGTCCGACTCGGCTGGTTCCCCGAGTCGGCCCGAACGAGCGAAAATTCGGCCTCTTGCTCTGGAAGTCCGACGAACTTTGGCGAATATTTTCTAAGTGCCAACGGGTGTTCGGCCGTAACGTGTCCGACTCGGCTGGTTCCCCGAGTCGGCCCGAACGAGTGAAAATTCGGCCTCTTGCTCTGGAAGTCCTGCCAACTTGAGCGAATATTTTCTAAGTGCCATCGGGTCTTGCCCGGAAAAGTGTCCGACTCGGCTGGTTCCCCGAGTCGGCCCGAACGAGCGAAAATTCGGCCTCTTGCTCTGGAAGTCCTGCCAACTTGAGCGAATATTTTCTAAGTGCCATCGGGTCTTGCCCGGAAAAGTGTCCGACTCGGCTGGTTCCCCGAGTCGGCCCGAACGAGCGAAAATTCGGCCTCTTGCTCTGGAAGTCCTGCCAACTTGAGCGAATATTTTCTAAGTGCCATCGGCTCTTGCCCGGAAAAGTGTCCGACCCGTCCGGTTCCCTAGTTCGGCCACATAATGTGAAAATTCGGCCTCTTGCTCTGGAAGTCCTGCCAACTTGAGCGAATATTTTCTAAGTGCCATCGGGTCTTGCCCGGAAAAGTGTCCGACTCGGCTGGTTCCCCGAGTCGGCCCGAACGAGCGAAAATTCGGCCTCTTGCTCTGGAAGTCCTGCCAACTTGAGCGAATATTTTCTAAGTGCCATCGGGTCTTGCCCGGAAAAGTGTCCGACTCGGCTGGTTCCCCGAGTCGGCCACGGAATGTGAAAATTCGGCCTCTTGCTCTGGAAGTCCTGCCAACTTGAGCGAATATTTTCTAAGTGCCATCGGGTCTTGCCCGGAAAAGTGTCCGACTCGGCTGGTTCCCCGAGTCGGCCCGAACGAGCGAAAATTCGGCCTCTTGCTCTGGAAGTCCTGCCAACTTGAGCGAATATTTTCTAAGTGCCATCGGGTCTTGCCCGGAAAAGTGTCCGACTCGGCCGGTTCCCTAGTTCGGCCACATAATGTGAAAATTCGGCCTCTTGCTCTGGAAGTCCTGCCAACTTGAGCGAATATTTTCTAAGTGCCATCGGGTCTTGCCCGGAAAAGTGTCCGACTCGGCTGGTTCCCCGAGTCGGCCCGAACGAGCGAAAATTCGGCCTCTTGCTCTGGAAGTCCTGCCAACTTGAGCGAATATTTTCTAAGTGCCATCGGGTCTTGCCCGGAAAAGTGTCCGACTCGGCTGGTTCCCCGAGTCGGCCCGAACGAGCGAAAATTCGGCCTCTTGCTCTGGAAGTCCTGCCAACTTGAGCGAATATTTTCTAAGTGCCATCGGGTCTTGCCCGGAAAAGTGTCCGACTCGGCTGGTTCCCTAGTTCGGCCACATAATGTGAAAATTCGGCCTCTTGCTCTGGAAGTCCTGCCAACTTGAGCGAATATTTTCTAAGTGCCATCGGGTCTTGCCCGGAAAAGTGTCCGACTCGGCTGGTTCCCCGAGTCGTCCCGAACGAGCGAAAATTCGGCCTCTCGCTCTGGAAGTCCTGCCAACTTGAGCGAATATTTTCTAAGTGCCATCGGGTCTTGCCCGGAAAAGTGTCCGACTCGGCTGGTTCCCCGAGTCGGCCCGAACGAGCGAAAATTCGGCCTCTTCGCCTGGAAGTCCTGCCAACTTGAGCGAATATTTTCTAAGTGCCATCGGGTCTTGCCCGGAAAAGTGTCCGACTCGGCTGGTTCCCCGAGTCGGCCCGAACGAGCGAAAATTCGGCCTCTTGCTCTGGAAGTCCTGCCAACTTGAGCGAATATTTTCTAAGTGCCATCGGGTCTTGCCCGGAAAAGTGTCCGACTCGGCTGGTTCCCCGAGTCGTCCCGAACGAGCGAAAATTCGGCCTCTCGCTCTGGAAGTCCTGCCAACTTGAGCGAATATTTTCTAAGTGCCATCGGGTCTTGCCCGGAAAAGTGTCCGACTCGGCTGGTTCCCCGAGTCGGCCCGAACGAGCGAAAATTCGGCCTCTTCGCCTGGAAGTCCTGCCAACTTGAGCGAATATTTTCTAAGTGCCATCGGGTCTTGCCCGGAAAAGTGTCCGACTCGGCTGTTCCCCGAGTCGGCCCGAACGAGCGAAAATTCGGCCTCTTGCTCTGGAAGTCCTGCCAACTTGAGCGAATATTTTCTAAGTGCCATCGGGTCTTGCCCGGAAAAGTGTCCGACTCGGCTGGTTCCCCGAGTCGGCCCGAACGAGCGAAAATTCGGCCTCTTGCTCTGGAAGTCCTGCCAACTTGAGCGAATATTTTCTAAGTGCCATCGGGTCTTGCCCGGAAAAGTGTCCGACTCGGCTGGTTCCCCGAGTCGGCCCGAACGAGCGAAAATTCGGCCTCTTGCTCTGGAAGTCCTGCCAACTTGAGCGAATATTTTCTAAGTGCCATCGGCTCTTGCCCGGAAAAGTGTCCGACCCGTCCGGTTCCCTAGTTCGGCCACATAATGTGAAAATTCGGCCTCTTGCTCTGGAAGTCCTGCCAACTTGAGCGAATATTTTCTAAGTGCCATCGGGTCTTGCCCGGAAAAGTGTCCGACTCGTCTGGTTCCCCCGAGTCGGCCCGAACGAGCGAAAATTCGGCCTCTTGCTCTGGAAGTCCTGCCAACTTGAGCGAATATTTTCTAAGTGCCATCGGGTCTTGCCCGGAAAAGTGTCCGACTCGGCTGGTTCCCTAGTTCGGCCACATAATGTGAAAATTCGGCCTCTTGCTCTGGAAGTCCTGCCAACTTGAGCGAATATTTTCTAAGTGCCATCGGGTCTTGCCCGGAAAAGTGTCCGACTCGGCTGGTTCCCCGAGTCGGCCCGAACGAGCGAAAATTCGGCCTCTTGCTCTGGAAGTCCTGCCAACTTGAGCGAATATTTTCTAAGTGCCATCGGGTCTTGCCCGGAAAAGTGTCCGACTCGGCTGGTTCCCCGAGTCGGCCAGAAAAAGTGAAAATTCAGCCTCTTCGCCTGGAAGTCCTGCCAACTTGAGCGAATATTTTCTAAGTGCCATCGGGTCTTGCCCGGAAAAGTGTCCGACTCGGCTGGTTCCCCGAGTCGGCCCGAACGAGCGAAAATTCGGCCTCTTGCTCTGGAAGTCCTGCCAACTTGAGCGAATATTTTCTAAGTGCCATCGGGTCTTGCCCGGAAAAGTGTCCGACTCGGCTGGTTCCCCGAGTCGGCCAGAAAAAGTGAAAATTCAGCCTCTTCGCCTGGAAGTCCTGCCAACTTGAGCGAATATTTTCTAAGTGCCATCGGGTCTTGCCCGGAAAAGTGTCCGACTCGGCTGGTTCCCCGAGTCGGCCAGAACGAGCGAAAATTCGGCCTCTTGCTCTGGAAGTCCTGCCAACTTGAGCGAATATTTTCTAAGTGCCATCGGGTCTCTCCCGGAAAAGTGTCCGCCTCGTCCGGTTCCCTAGTTCGGCCACGGAATGTGAAAATTCGGCCTCTTGCTCTGGAAGTCCTGCCAACTTGAGCGAATATTTTCTAAGTGCCATCGGGTCTTGCCCGGAAAAGTGTCCGACTCGGCTGGTTCCCTAGTTCGGCCACATAATGTGAAAATTCGGCCTCTTGCTCTGGAAGTCCTGCCAACTTGAGCGAATATTTTCTAAGTGCCATCGGGTCTTGCCCGGAAAAGTGTCCGACTCGGCTGGTTCCCCGAGTCGGCCAGAAAAAGTGAAAATTCGGCCTCTTCGCCTGGAAGTCCTGCCAACTTGAGCGAATATTTTCTAAGTGCCATCGGGTCTTGCCCGGAAAAGTGTCCGACTCGGCTGGTTCCCCGAGTCGGCCAGAAAAAGTGAAAATTCGGCCTCTTGCTCTGGAAGTCCTGCCAACTTGAGCGAATATTTTCTAAGTGCCATCGGGTCTCTCCCGGAAAAGTGTCCGACTCGTCCGGTTCCCTAGTTCGGCCACATAATGTGAAAATTCGGCCTCTTGCTCTGGAAGTCCTGCCAACTTGAGCGAATATTTTCTAAGTGCCATCGGGTCTCTCCCGGAAAAGTGTCCGACTCGGCCGGTTCCCTAGTTCGGCCACATAATGTGAAAATTCGGCCTCTTGCTCTGGAAGTCCTGCCAACTTGAGCGAATATTTTCTAAGTGCCATCGGGTCTCTCCCGGAAAAGTGTCCGCCTCGTCCGGTTCCCTAGTTCGGCCACATAATGTGAAAATTCGGCCTCTTGCTCTGGAAGTCCGACGAACTTTGGCGAATATTTTCTAAGTGCCATCGGGTCTCTCCCGGAAAAGTGTCCGCCTCGTCCGGTTCCCTAGTTCGGCCACGGAATGTAATAATTCGGCCTCTCTGAGGTACCAGGGGAACGCATTTAGGTACCAGGGGTAGTCGCTGAGGTACCAGGGGTATGCATTTAGGTACCAGGGGAGACCACTACGGTCTGTTGGTCCCCCTAGTTAGTGTACTCATCGGTTTACTCCCCTTTCGCAAAATATAGTCGGCACGTATGTGCAGGACTGTTTATTTTTATTTTGAAAAATGTTCTAAGTGCCAACGGAAGCTGGCACACGAACTGTCCGAGCCACGATGGTGCCCAGGCCGGACAGCGACGGCGAAAAAGCCGATGTGTGTTTGATGGAAGTTTCGAATATTTTCAAAGTGCCAACGGCACTTGCGGGGTGATGTGTCCGCCTCGTCTGGTTCCCCAGGTCGGCCAGAAAAAGTGAAAATTCGGCCTCTTCTCCTGGAAGTCCGGCCAAGTTTGGCGAATATTTTCTAAGTGCCAACGGCACTTGCGGGGTGATGTGTCCGCCTCGTCTGGTTCCCCAGGTCGGCCAGAACAAGTGAAAATTCGGCCTCTTCTCCTGGAAGTCTGGCCAAGTTTGGCGAATATTTTCAAAGTGCCAACGGCACTTGCGGGGTGATGTGTCCGCCTCGTCTGGTTCCCCAGGTCGGCCAGAACAAGTGAAAATTCGGCCTCTTCTCCTGGAAGTCTGGCCAAGTTTGGCGAATATTTTCAAAGTGCCAACGTCACTTGCGGGGTGATGTGTCCGCCTCGTCTGGTTCCCCAGGTCGGCCAGAACAAGTGAAAATTCGGCCTCTTCTCCTGGAAGTCTGGCCAAGTTTGGCGAATATTTTCTAAGTGCCAACGACTCAACAGCCGTAAAGTGTCCGCCTCGGCTGGTTCCCCATAACGGCCAGAACAAGTGAAAATTCGGCCTCTTCTCCTGGAAGTCTGGCCAAGTTTGGCGAATATTTTCTAAGTGCCAACGACTCAACCAGCGTAAAGTGTCCGCCTCGGCTGGTTCCCCATAACGGCCAGAACAAGTGAAAATTCGGCCTCTTCTCCTGGAAGTCTGGCCAAGTTTGGCGAATATTTTCTAAGTGCCAACGACTCAACCAGCCTAAAGTGTCCGCCTCGGCTGGTTCCCCAGGTCGGGTACCACAAGTGAAAATTCGGCCTCTTCTCCTGGAAGTCTGGCCAAGTTTGGCGAATATTTTCTGAGTGCCAACGACTCAACCAGCCTAAAGTGTCCGCCTCGGCTGGTTCCCCATAACGGCCACCAAAAGTGAAAATTCGGCCTCTTCTCCTGGAAGTCAAGCCAAGTTTGGCAAATATTTTCTAAGTGCCAACGACTCAACCAGCGCAAAGTGTCCGCCTCGGCTGGTTCCCCATAACGGCCATGAAAAGTGAAAATTCGGCCTCTTCTCCTGGAAGTCAAGCCAAGTTTGGCAAATATTTTCTAAGTGCCAACGACTCAACCAGCGTAAAGTGTCCGCCTCGGCTGGTTCCCCAGGTCGGCCACCAAAAGTGAAAATTCGGCCTCTTCTCCTGGAAGTCTTGCCAAGTTTGGCGAATATTTTCTAAGTGCCAACGACTCAACCAGCGTAAAGTGTCCGCCTCGGCTGGTTCCCCAGGTCGGCCACCAAAAGTGAAAATTCGGCCTCTTCTCCTGGAAGTCAAGCCAAGTTTGGCAAATATTTTCTAAGTGCCAACGACTCAACCAGCGTAAAGTGTCCGCCTCGGCTGGTTCCCCAGGTCGGTCACCAAAAGTGTGAAAATTCGGCCTCTTCTCCTGGAAGTCTGGCCAAGTTTGGCGAATATTTTCTGAGTGCCAACGACTCAACCAGCCTAAAGTGTCCGCCTCGGCTGGTTCCCCATAACGGCCACCAAAAGTGAAAATTCGGCCTCTTCTCCTGGAAGTCAAGCCAAGTTTGGCAAATATTTTCTAAGTGCCAACGACTCAACCAGCGCAAAGTGTCCGCCTCGGCTGGTTCCCCATAACGGCCATGAAAAGTGAAAATTCGGCCTCTTCTCCTGGAAGTCAAGCCAAGTTTGGCAAATATTTTCTAAGTGCCAACGACTCAACCAGCGTAAAGTGTCCGCCTCGGCTGGTTCCCCAGGTCGGCCACCAAAAGTGAAAATTCGGCCTCTTCTCCTGGAAGTCTTGCCAAGTTTGGCGAATATTTTCTAAGTGCCAACGACTCAACCAGCGTAAAGTGTCCGCCTCGGCTGGTTCCCCAGGTCGGCCACCAAAAGTGAAAATTCGGCCTCTTCTCCTGGAAGTCAAGCCAAGTTTGGCAAATATTTTCTAAGTGCCAACGACTCAACCAGCGTAAAGTGTCCGCCTCGGCTGGTTCCCCAGGTCGGTCACCAAAAGTGAAAATTCGGCCTCTTCTCCTGGAAGTCAAGCCAAGTTTGGCAGATATTTTCTAAGTGCCAACGACTCAACCAGCGTAAAGTGTCCGCCTCGGCTGGTTCCCCAGGTCGGCCACCAAAAGTGAAAATTCGGCCTCTTCTCCTGGAAGTCAAGCCAAGTTTGGCAAATATTTTCTAAGTGCCAACGACTCAACCAGCGTAAAGTGTCCGCCTCGGCTGGTTCCCCATAACGGCCACCAAAAGTGAAAATTCGGCCTCTTCTCCTGGAAGTCAAGCCATGTTTGGCAAATATTTTCTAAGTGCCAACGGCTCTTGAGCCGAAAAGTGTCCGCCTCGGCTGGTTCCCCATAACGGCCACCAAAAGTGAAAATTCGGCCTCTTCTCCTGGAAGTCAAGCCAAGTTTGGCAAATATTTTCTAAGTGCCAACGGCTCTTGAGCCGAAAAGTGTCCGCCTCGGCTGGTTCCCCAGGTCGGCCACCAAAAGTGAAAATTCGGCCTCTTCTCCTGGAAGTCAAGCCAAGTTTGGCAAATATTTTCTAAGTGCCAACGGCTCTTGAGCCGAAAAGTGTCCGCCTCGGCTGGTTCCCGCGGTCGGCCTTCAAAAGCGAAAATTCGGCCTCTTCCCCTGGTAGCCCTGCCAACTTGTGCGAATTTTTTCTAAGTGCCAACGGCTCTTGAGCCGAAAAGTGTCCGCCTCGGCTGGTTCCCTCGGTCGGCCCCAAAAAGCGAAAATTCGGCCTCTCCCTCTTTAGGTACCAGGGGCTGGGGTACCAGGGGGAGGGTGCAGTACCAACTTTGGTCTTCAGGTGCGCCAGAGTACGCTAAATGGTCCCCCTAGTCAGCGTACTCATCAACGATTTACCCCCCTTTCGCAAAATATAGTCAGAACGAGCATGGGGGGCGCATAATTTACCCCACAAAATGAAAGGGCCCGGTGCCGAGCGCTTGGTCATGGCCGCCAGCAGCGCCCCTTGCTCGGTGGGAACACAACACGCAGGGTTGCACAGCACCCTGGAAGGCACAAAGAGAGTGAAAAATTTTCTAAGTGTCACTCTTGACGAAAAATGTCTAAGTGCCTCTCTTGACGAAAAATTTCTAAGTGCCACGCTTGACGAAAAATGTCTAAGTGCCACAGCGCTCGAAAATTTCCTAAGTGCGAGCACGGCTGTGAAATATTCAAAGTACAAGGAACGCTGGCAGAATCTCTCGACGGCCGTCTGCTCCCGGCGGCCGCCGTGAAGTCTCCCCTCCCGGGGACGGCTGTCTGCTCCCGGCAGCCGTCCTTAACCCCCTCCCCACACGTTGGACGAACACCAGCCGAGGGCGAAAGGCTCGCGGTGTGGAAGGATCGTGGCCACGGCTAATCTAGCGATGCCCGCGTTGGACGGTCACACCGCACGACAGAGCGGGGCCTGCATCCGGCGCGAGGCGGCCTTCAGGCACGTGGCTCGAGACGACCTCACCCGCCCTAGCCCGGAGCGGAAAGACTTTGAAATTTTCAAAGTCCAAGGAACACTGGCAGAATGGGAGGACCGGCCGCCTCCTTAAACACAGGCCGGAGAGATGGAGCGGGATCAGCGGCCCGCGCGTTGAGCGAACACCGGCCGAGGGCGAAAGGCTCGCGGTGTGGAAGGATCGTGGCCACGGCTAATCTAGCGATGCCCGCGTCGGACGGTCACACCGCACGACAGAGCGGGGCCTGCATCCGGCGCGAGGCGGCCTTCAGGCACGTGGTTCGAGACGACCTCACCCGCCCTAGCCCGGAGCGGAAAGACTTTGAAATAGTCAAAGTCCAAGGAACACTGGCAGAATCTCTCGACGGCCGTCTGCTCCCGGCGGCCGCCGTGAAGTCTCCCCTCCCGGGGACGGCTGTCTGCTCCCGGCAGCCGTCCATAACCCCCTCCCCACACGTTGGTTGAACATCAGCCGAGGGCGAAAGGCTCGCGGTGTGGAAGGATCGTGGCCACGGCTAATCTAGCGATGCCCGCGTTGGACGGTCACACCGCACGACAGAGCGGGGCCTGCATCCGGCGCGAGGCGGCCTTCAGGCACGTGGTTCGAGACGACCTCACCCGCCCTAGCCCGGAGCGGAAAGACTTTTCAAAGTCCAAGGAACACTGGCAGAATGGGAGGACCGGCCGCCTCCTTAAACACAGGCCGGAGCGACCGAGCGGGATCAGCGGCCCGCGCGCAGGGTCTTTGAAATGTACAAAGTCCTAGGGACAATGGCAGAATCGCTCGACGGCCGTCTGCTCCCGGCGGCCGCGGTGAAGGGACTGTACACCCCACCCGGGGACGGCTGTCTGCTCCCGGCAGCCGTCCTTCCCCCCCACCCCACACGTTGACCGACACCGGCCGAGGGCGAAAGGCTCGCGGTGTGGAAGGATCGTGGCCACGGCTAATCTAGCGATGCCCGCGTTGGACGGTCACACCGCACGACAGAGCGGGGCCTGCATCCGGCGCGAGGCGGCCTTCAGGCACGTGGTTCGAGACGACCTCACCCGCCCTAGCCCGGAGCGAAAAGACTTTGAAATATTCAAAGTCCAAGGAACACTGGCAGAATGGGAGGACCGGCCGCCTCCTTAAACACAGGCCGGAGCGACCGAGCGGGATCAGCGGCCCGCGCGGAGGGTCTTTAAAATGTACAAAGTCCTAGGAACAATGGCAGAATCGCTCGACGGCCGTCTGCTCCCGGCGGCCGCGGTGGAAGGACTGTACACCCCACCCGGGGACGGCTGTCTGCTCCCGGCAGCCGTCCTTCCCCCCCACCCACACGTTGACCGACACCGGCCGAGGGCGAAAGGCTCGCGGTGTGGAAGGATCGTGGCCACGGCTAATCTAGCGATGCCCGCGTTGGACGGTCACACCGCACGACAGAGCGGGGCCGCATCTGGCGCGAGGCGGCCTTCAGGCACGTGGTTCGAGACGACCTCACCCGCCCTAGCCCGGAGCGGAAAGACTTTGAAATTTTCAAAGTCCAAGGAACACTGGCAGAATGGGAGGACCGGCCGCCTCCTTAAACACAGGCCGGGCGAAAAATATGCGAATGTTGGGCGGAAAGACTTTGAAATATTCAAAGTCCAAGGAACACTGGCAGAATGGGAGGACCGGCCGCCTCCTTAAACACAGGCCGGGCGAAAAATATGCGAATGTTGGGTCTCATCCAAGAAAGGGAGTTACCGGCCGCCTCCTTAAACACAGGCCGGGCGAAAAATATGCGAATGGTCCATCCAAGGAAGGAGGAGCGGCCGCCTCCTTAAACACAGGCCGGAGAGATGGAGCGGGATCAGCGGCCCGCGAACTGAGCGGCCGAGGGCGAAAGGCTCGCGGTGTGGAAGGATCGTGGCCACGGCTAATCTAGCGATGCCCGCGTTGGACGGTCACACCGCACGACAGAGCGGGGCCTGCATCCGGCGCGAGGCGGCCTTCAGGCACGTGGTTCGAGACGACTTCACCCGCCCTAGCCCGGAGCTGAAACTCTGCGAATGTTAACATCCAAGGATGGAGGCAACGGCCGTCTCGTTAAGCTGAGGCCGGAGGAAAGTCTGCGGATTCGGGGCATCCAAGGCAGATGGAGGTGCCGGCCGCCTCGGTAAACAGAGGCCGGACCGACCGACATGCGACCATGACCCGCCTTGGTAGGGCCCCCACCGGCCCCGGCTAGCGCCGGCGTTGGGTGGACGGTTCCTCCCCACTTGCGGGTCGCCCTCTAGCGCTACGGCCGCCGCGCGAGCGCGCGCTCCGACGCCGCCCCCGCAGGCCTAGCGCGAGCCGTACGGCAGCGAGACCGAGACGCCCCGATTCCACGCACGCACCTAGCGGCCATCAACGGAGGCCGAGCGCGCGATCCGACTCGCGGCACGCCACGTGGGCGTCCGCCGGCCGCGCCGGTCTACCGCGAAAGATGTTTCTCAAACCCTCGCCTAACCTAGGGACGGCTATCTCGGGAAGCCGCCCCCGCATCTGCACCTATCCGCTAAGCC
>NW_028284256.1:0-5000 GCF_059516105.1 Syngnathus floridae | reverse complement strand
GCGAGTAGCGAGAATTCGGCCTCTTCGCCCGGAGCGCGGCTCAACTTTTGCGAAAATGCACTAAGTGCCAAAGCCCATTCATTTACAACGGCGTGTCCGCCAGAGGGCGCATTTCCCGCCGCGGACCGGCCGGCGGGGCTCGTCGGAGAGCGTGTCCGCCTCTGGGTGGTCCTTGCCGGGCGTGGATCGGCGTCCGCTGTCGGTAGGTGACGGGACCACGTTCGGCCCGCGGACCAGCCGGCGGGGCTCCATAGAAAGCTTACCCGCCTTCGCTGGTTCCCCGGTCGGCCACTAGTAGCGAGAATTCGGCCTCTTCACCTGGAGCCCGGAGCGACTTTTGCCAAATTTTTTCTAAGTGCCAAGGGCTCTCGCGCCGCGATGCGTCCGCCTCTGCTGGTTCCCCGGTCGGCCACGAGTGGCGAGAATTCGGCCTCTTCACCTGGAGCGCGGAGCGACTTTTGCCCAATTTTTTCGAAGTGCCAAGGGCTCTTGCGCCGTGATGCGTCCGCCTCTGCTGGTTCCCCGGTCGGCCACGAGTAGCGAGAATTCGGCCTCTTCACCTGGAGCGCGGCTCGACTTTTGCCAATTTTTTTCTAAGTGCCAAGGGCTCTTGCGCCGTGATGCGTCCGCCTCTGCTGGTTCCCCGGTCGGCCGCGAGTGGCGAGAATTCGGCCTCTTCACCCGGAGCCCGGGCCGACTTCCGCCGATATGATCACATCATGATCCTATAGCAAGTGTCGTATAACATGATGTACAAAATAAATATATAAATATTAACATCACCTATAAACATTAAATATATAAATATTAACATCACCTATGAACTTGATGAATACAATGTTTATAACCGAATGCTCATTTTATATTATTTGGCTGTAAATGCGATCATATGTAGTATATATCATGTATTTATCCACGAACCGTTAAAGAGATGTCAAGTGAGGCTACCTTAAGAGAGTCATAGTTACTCCCGCCGTTTACCCGCGTCTGTGCGAGAGGCGGTGTAATTTCTCTCCGTGTCCGCTGGAGGGAGGTATTTCCCCGTTACGACCTCCGGGAAGATCACCGGGACGCGGAGAACGCTTAGCCGGGGCTCTGGAAGCCTCGTTCGGCTTAGAAAGTGAGGTGGAAAGCACTCGGGGAACCGGCTGGGGGTGCTGGGGAAGTTCAGCGGGCCGCGTAAAACGTTTAGCCGGGGCTCTGGAAGCCTTCTCGGGCGTCAAGAGTGAGGAGGAAAGCACCCGTGGAACCGGCTGGAGGTGCTGTGGAAGTTCAGCGGGCCGCGTAAAACGCTTAGCCGGGGCTCTGGAAGCCTCGTTCGGCTTATAAAGTGAGGAGGAAAGCACCCGTGGAACCGGCTGGAGGTGCTGTGGAAGTTCAGCGGGCCGCGTAAAACGCTTAGCCGAGGCTCTGGAAGCCTCGTTCGGCTTAAAGAGTGAGGAGTGAAGCACCCGGAGAACCGGCTGGAAGTGCTGTGGAGGCTCGGCGGGCCGCGTAAAACGCTCAGCCGGGGCTCTGGAAGCCTCCTCGGGGGTCAAGAGTTAGGAGAAAAAGCACCCCCGAGAACCGGCCGGGTCCTCCACGAACCGTGAAAAAGATGTCGAGTGCCGCTACCTTAAGAGAGTCATAGTTACTCCCGCCGTTTGGCCGAAGGTGTATTTACTCGCCGTGTCCGCTGGAGGGAGGTATTTCCCCGCTCCAACGTCACCGGCGGCTTCCGAACGTCTCCCCGAGCGCTCGGAAGTCCGCGCGTGGGGGAGAAGCGGGCCGTGCGAGGTACCGGGTGGAGCTGGACCGTCACCGGGTCCGCTCGTCGTGCGCACCGGCCGCTGGAAGTCGAATAAAGCTCCGCGATCTCATCCGCGGAGCTTGTAAAGTGCAGATCCGCTGGGCTGGAGCTATTTTGGGCCACTTGGCGCGCGCGCACGGCCTCCCGGAGGTGCCGGGTGGAGTGCGCGAGCGCACCGGCCGCTGGAAGTCGCATAAAGCTCCGCGATCTCATCCGCGGTGCTTGTAAACAGCCGATCCGGTCGGCTAGGAGCTATTTTCGGCCACTTGCGCATGCGCACGGCCTCCCGGAGGTTCCGGGCGGCGTGCGAAAGCGCACGGGCCGCTGGAAGTCGAATAATGCTCCGCGATCTCATCCGCGGTGCTTGTAAAGTGCAGATCCGGTCGTCTTGGAGCTATTTTCGGCCACTTGCGCGCGCGCACGGCCTCCCGGAGGTTCCGGGCGGCGTGCGTAAGCGCACGGGCCGCTGGAAGTCGAATAATGCTCCGCGATCTCATCCGCGGTGCTTACAACTAGCCGATCCGGTCGGCCTGGAGCTATTTTCGGCCACTTGGCCCGCGCGCACGGCCTCCCGGCTGTCCCGGTGGTCCCGCTCGCCTCCGCGGACGGTTAAAAAAATCTCAAGTGAGCCTACCTTAAGAGAGTGACAGTTACTCCCGCCGTTTGGCCGCTCAGAGTGCCATCGGACGCGCAGCAACGCGAGTGTGCGCTAAGTGCGAGAGGTGGCGTATTTACCCGCCGTGTCCGCTAGAGGGAGGTATTTCCCCGTTACAAGCTCCGGGAAGATCAGCGGGACGCGGAGAACGCTTAGCCGGGGCTCTGGAAGCCTCCTCGGGCGTCAATAGTTGGGAAGAAAGCACCCCGAGGACCGGCCGGAGCTCCTCCGGACGCTCGGCGGGCCGCGGAAAACGCTTAGCCGGGGCTCTGGAAGCCTCCTCGGGCGTCATGAGTGAGGAGGGAAGCACCCGTGGAACCGGCTGGAGGTGCTGTGGAAGCTCAGCGGGCCGCGTAAAACGCTTAGCCGGGGCTCTGGAAGCCTCCTCGGGGGTCGAGAGTTAGGAGGAAAGCCCCATGAGAACCGGCTGGAGGTGCGGTGGAAGCTCAGCGGGCCGCGTAAAACGCTTAGCCGGGGCTCTGGAAGCCTCCTCGGGCGTCATGAGTGAGGAGGGAAGCACCCGTGGAACCGGCTGGAGGTGCTGTGGAAGCTCAGCGGGCCGCGTAAAACGCTTAGCCGGGGCTCTGGAAGCCTCCTCGGGGGTCGAGAGTTAGGAGAAAAAGCACCCCCGAGAACCGGCCGGGTCGTCCACGAACCGCGAAAAAGATGTCGAGTGCCGCTACCTTAAGAGAGTCATAGTTACTCCCGCCGTTTGGCCGAAGGTGTATTTACTCGCCGTGTCCGCTGGAGGGAGGTATTTCCCCGCTCCAACGTCACCGGCGGCTTCCGAACGTCTCCCCGAGCGCTCGGAAGTCCGCGCGGGGGGGAGAAGCGGGCCGTGCGAGGTACCGGGTGGAGCTGGACCGTCACCGGGTCCGCTCGTCGTGCGCGCCGGCCGCTGGAAGTCGAAAAAAGCTCCGCGATCTCATCCGCGGAGTGCAGATCCGCTGGGCTGGAGCTATTTTGGGCCACTTGGCGCGCGCGCACGGCCTCCCGGAGGTGCCGGGTGGAGTGCGCGAGCGCACCGGCCGCTGGAAGTCGGATAAAGCTCCTTGATCTCATCCGCGGTGCTTGTAAACAGCCGATCCGCTGGGCTGGAGCTATTTTGGGCCACTTGCGCATGCGCACGGCCTCCCGGAGGTGCCGGGTGGAGTGCGCGAGCGCACCGGCCGCTGGAAGTCGGATAAAGCTCCGCGATCTCATCCGCGGAGCTTGTAAAGTGCAGATCCGGTCGGCTAGGAGCTATTTTCGGCCACTTGCGCATGCGCACGGCCTCCCGGAGGTTCCGGGCGGCGTGCGTAAGCGCACCGGCCGCTGGAAGTCGAATAATGCTCCGCGATCTCATCCGCGGAGCTTGTAAAGTGCAGATCCGCTGGGCTGGAGCTATTTTCGGCCACTTGGCCCGCGCGCACGGCCTCCCGGCTGTCCCGGTGGTCCCGGTCGCCTCCGCGGACGGTTAAAAAAAATCTCAGGTGAGCCTACCTTAAGAGAGTGACAGTTACTCCCGCCGTTTGGCCGCTCAAAGTGCCACCGGACGCGCAGCAACGCGAGTGTGCGCTAAGTGCGAGAGCTGGCGTATTTACCCGCCGTGTCCGCTAGAGGGAGGTATTTCCCCGTTACAAGCTCCGGGAAGATCAGCGGGACGCGGAGAACGCTTAGCCGGGGCTCTGGAAGCCTCGGGCGGCTTAGAAAGTGAGGCGGAAAGCACTCGGGGAACCGGCTGGAGGTGCTCTGGAAGTTCAGCGGGCCGCGCAAAACGCTTAGCCGGGGCTGTGGAAGCCTCCTTCGGCTTAGAAAATGAGGCGGAAAGCCTCATGAGAACCGGCTGGAGGTGCGGTGGGAGCTCAGCGGGCCGCGTAAAACGCTTAGCCGAGGCTCTGGAAGCCTCCTCGGGCGTCAAGAGTGAGGAGGAAAGCACCCGGAGAATGACATTTTGATATGATTTGACTATAAATGCGATCATATGTAGTATATATCATATATTTATCCACGAACCGTTCAAAAAAATCTCAAGTGAGCCTACCTTAAGAGAGTGACAGTTACTCCCGCATTTTGGCTACTCAAAGTGCCATCAGACGCGCAGCAACGCGAGTGTGCGCTAAGTGCGAGAGCTGGCGTATTTACCCGCCGTGTCCGCTAGAGGGAGGTAATTCCCCGTTACGACCTCCGGGAAGATCACCGGGACGCGGAGAACGCTTTGCCGGGGCTCTGGAAGCCTCGGGCGGCTTAGAAAGTGAGGAGGAAAGCAGCCGGGGAACCGGCTGGAGGTGCTCTGGAAGTTCAGCGGGCCGCGCAAAACGTTTAGCCGGGGCTCTGGAAGCCTCGGGCGGCTTATTAAGTGAGGAGGAAAGCAGCCGTGGAACCGGCTGGAGGTGCTCTGGAAGCTCAGCGGGCCGCGTAAAACGCTTAGCCGGAGTGCTGGAAGCCTCCTCGGGCGTCAAGAATGAGGAGGAAAGCACCCGTGGAACCGGCTGGAGGTGCTCCGGAAGCTCAGCGGGCCGCGTAAAACGCTTAGCCGGGGCTCTGGAAGCCTCGTTCGGCTTAAACAGTGAGGAT
>NW_028284255.1:17500-31969 GCF_059516105.1 Syngnathus floridae | reverse complement strand
CCAAACTTGGCCAGACTTCCAGGAGAAGAGGCCGAATTTTCACTTGTTCTGGCCGACCTGGGGAACCAGACGAGGCGGACACATCACCCCGCAAGTGCCGTTGGCACTTTGAAAATATTCGCCAAACTTGGCCAGACTTCCAGGAGAAGAGGCCGAATTTTCACTTGTTCTGGCCGACCTGGGGAACCAGACGAGGCGGACACATCACCCCGCAAGTGCCGTTGGCACTTAGAAAATATTCGCCAAACTTGGCCGGACTTCCAGGAGAAGAGGCCGAATTTTCACTTTTTCTGGCCGACCTGGGGAACCAGACGAGGCGGACACATCACCCCGCAAGTGCCGTTGGCACTTTGAAAATATTCGAAACTTCCATCAAACACACATCGGCTTTTTCGCCGTCGCTGTCCGGCCTGGGCACCATCGTGGCTCGGACAGTTCGTGTGCCAGCTTCCGTTGGCACTTAGAACATTTTTCAAAATAAAAATAAACAGTCCTGCACATACGTGCCGACTATATTTTGCGAAAGGGGAGTAAACCGATGAGTACACTAACTAGGGGGACCAACAGACCGTAGTGGTCTCCCCTGGTACCTAAATGCATACCCCTGGTACCTCAGCGACTACCCCTGGTACCTAAATGCGTTCCCCTGGTACCTCAGAGAGGCCGAATTATCACATTCCGTGGCCGACTCGGGGAACCAGCCGAGTCGGACACTTTTCCGGGCAAGACCCGATGGCACTTAGAAAATATTCGCTCAAGTTGGCAGGACTTCCAGAGCAAGAGGCCGAATTTTCGCTCGTTCGGGCCGACTCGGGGAACCAGCCGAGTCGGACACTTTTCCGGGCAAGACCCGATGGCACTTAGAAAATATTCGCTCAAGTTGGCAGGACTTCCAGAGCAAGAGGCCGAATTTTCGCTCGTTCGGGCCGACTCGGGGAACCAGCCGAGTCGGACACTTTTCCGGGCAAGACCCGATGGCACTTAGAAAATATTCGCTCAAGTTGGCAGGACTTCCAGAGCAAGAGGCCGAATTTACACTTTTTCGGGCCGACTCGGGGAACCAGCCGAGTCGGACACTTTTCCGGGCAAGACCCGATGGCACTTAGAAAATATTCGCTCAAGTTGGCAGGACTTCCAGAGCAAGAGGCCGAATTTTCGCTCGTTCGGGCCGACTCGGGGAACCAGCCGAGTCGGACACTTTTCCGGGCAAGACCCGATGGCACTTAGAAAATATTCGCTCAAGTTGGCAGGACTTCCAGAGCAAGAGGCCGAATTTTCGCTCGTTCGGGCCGACTCGGGGAACCAGCCGAGTCGGACACTTTTCCGGGCAAGACCCGATGGCACTTAGAAAATATTCGCTCAAGTTGGCAGGACTTCCAGAGCAAGAGGCCGAATTTTCGCTCGTTCGGGCCGACTCGGGGAACCAGCAGAGTCGGACACGTTACGGCCGAACACCCGTTGGCACTTAGAAAATATTCGCTCAAGTTGGCAGGACTTCCAGAGCAAGAGGCCGAATTTTCACATTCCGTGGCCGACTCGGGGAACCAGCCGAGTCGGACACTTTTCCGGGCAAGACCCGATGGCACTTAGAAAATATTCGCTCAAGTTGGCAGGACTTCCAGAGCAAGAGGCCGAATTTTCACATTCCGTGGCCGACTCGGGGAACCAGCCGAGTCGGACACTTTTCCGGGCAAGACCCGATGGCACTTAGAAAATATTCGCTCAAGTTGGCAGGACTTCCAGAGCGAGAGGCCGAATTTTCGCTCGTTCGGGCCGACTCGGGGAACCAGCCGAGTCGGACACTTTTCCGGGCAAGACCCGATGGCACTTAGAAAATATTCGCTCAAGTTGGCAGGACTTCCAGAGCGAGAGGCCGAATTTTCGCTCGTTCGGGCCGACTCGGGGAACCAGCCGAGTCGGACACTTTTCCGGGCAAGACCCGATGGCACTTAGAAAATATTCGCTCAAGTTGGCAGGACTTCCAGAGCAAGAGGCCGAATTTTCACATTATGTGGCCGAACTAGGGAACCAGCCGAGTCGGACACTTTTCCGGGCAAGACCCGATGGCACTTAGAAAATATTCGCTCAAGTTGGCAGGACTTCCAGAGCAAGAGGCCGAATTTTCACATTATGTGGCCGAACTAGGGAACCAGCCGAGTCGGACACTTTTCCGGGCAAGACCCGATGGCACTTAGAAAATATTCGCTCAAGTTGGCAGGACTTCCAGAGCGAGAGGCCGAATTTTCGCTCGTTCGGGCCGACTCGGGGAACCAGCCGAGTCGGACACTTTTCCGGGCAAGACCCGATGGCACTTAGAAAATATTCGCTCAAGTTGGCAGGACTTCCAGAGCAAGAGGCCGAATTTTCACATTATGTGGCCGAACTAGGGAACCAGCCGAGTCGGACACTTTTCCGGGCAAGACCCGATGGCACTTAGAAAATATTCGCTCAAGTTGGCAGGACTTCCAGAGCAAGAGGCCGAATTTTCACATTATGTGGCCGAACTAGGGAACCAGCCGAGTCGGACACTTTTCCGGGCAAGACCCGATGGCACTTAGAAAATATTCGCTCAAGTTGGCAGGACTTCCAGAGCAAGAGGCCGAATTTTCACATTATGTGGCCGAACTAGGGAACCAGCCGAGTCGGACACTTTTCCGGGCAAGACCCGATGGCACTTAGAAAATATTCGCTCAAGTTGGCAGGACTTCCAGAGCGAGAGGCCGAATTTTCGCTCGTTCGGGCCGACTCGGGGAACCAGCCGAGTCGGACACTTTTCCGGGCAAGACCCGATGACACTTAGAAAATATTCGCTCAAGTTGGCAGGACTTCCAGAGCAAGAGGCCGAATTTTCACTCGTTCGGGCCGACTCGGGGAACCAGCCGAGTCGGACACTTTTCCGGGCAAGACCCGATGACACTTAGAAAATATTCGCTCAAGTTGGCAGGACTTCCAGAGCAAGAGGCCGAATTTTCACTCGTTCGGGCCGACTCGGGGAACCAGCCGAGTCGGACACTTTTCCGGGCAAGACCCGTTGGCACTTAGAAAATATTCGCTCAAGTTGGCAGGACTTCCAGAGCAAGAGGCTGAATTTTCGCTCGTTCGGGCCGACTCGGGGAACCAGCCGAGTCGGACACATTACGGCCGAACACCCGTTGGCACTTAGAAAATATTCGCCAAAGTCGGCCGGACTTCCAGGCGAAGAGGCTGAATTTTCGCTCGTTCGGGCCGACTCGGGGAACCAGCCGAGTCGGACACATTTCGGCGTAACACCCGTTGGCACTTAGAAAATATTCGCCAAAGTTCGTTGGACCTCCAGGCGAAGAGGCCGAATTTTCGCTCGTTCGGGCCGACTCGGGGAACCAGCCGAGTCGGACACATTACGGCCGAACACCCGTTGGCACTTAGAAAATATTCGCCAAAGTTCGTCGGACTTCCAGGCGAAGAGGCCGAATTTTCGCTCGTTCGGGCCGACTCGGGGAACCAGCCGAGTCGGACACATTTCGGCGCAACACCCGTTGGCACTTAGAAAATATTCGCCAAAGTTCGTCGGACTTCCAGGCGAAGAGGCCGAATTTTCGCTCGTTCGGGCCGACTCGGGGAACCAGCCGAGTCGGACACATTTCGGCGCAACACCCGTTGGCACTTAGAAAATATTCGCCAAAGTTCGTCGGACCTCCAGAGCGAGAGGCCGAATTTTCACTTTTTCTGGCCGACCGGAGAACCAGCCGAGGCGGACACATCACGCCGCTTTTGCCGTTGGCATATTCGAAACTTCCAGAATCGGCTTTTTCGCCGTCGCTGTCCGGCCTGGGCACCATCGTGGCTCGGACACGTCGTGTGCCAGCGTCCGCTGGCACTTAGAAAATTTTTCAAAATAAAAATAAACAGTCCTGCACATACGTGCCCACTATATTTTGCGAAAGGGGAGTAAACCGTCGATGAGTACGCTGACTAGTGGGACCAACCATCGCGCTCTGGCGCACCTGAAGACCAAAGTTGGTACTGCACCCTACCCCTGGTACCCAAACGGGGTAGAGGCCGATTTTTCGCATTTGGCGGCCGACCTAGGGAACCAGAAGAGGCGGACACTTTTCCGAGCAAGTGCCGCTGGCACTTAGAAAATTTTCGCGCAAGTTGGCGGGACTTCCAGAGCGAGAGGCCGAATAATCGTAATTTGTGGCCGACTTGGGAACCAGCGAAGGCGGATAGGAAGTGGAGTGGGTCCCGCCGGCTGGTCCGCGGGCCAATTGCGGTCCCGCGAGTTAGCGATCGCGGTCCGGAATTCTAGCCGACTTGGGAACCAGCGAATGCGGATAGGAAGTCAAGCGGGTCCCGCCGGCTGGTCCGCGGGCCAATTGCGGTCCCGCGAGTTAGCGATCGCGGTCCGGAATTCTAGCCGACTTGGGAACCAGCGAAGGCGGATAGGAAGTCAAGTGGGTCCCGCCGGCTGGTCCGCGGGCCAATTGCGGTCCCGCGAGTTAGCGATCGCGGTCCGGAATTCTAGCCGACTTGGGAACCAGCGAAGGCGGATGGGTGGTCACCGAGGTCCCGCCGGCTGGTCCGCGGGCCATTTAGGGTCCCGCGAGTTAGCGATCGCGGTCCGGAATTCTAGCCGGCCAGGGACCACCGCGAGGCGGATGGGTGGTCACCGAGGTCCCGCCGGCTGGTCCGCGGGCCATTTAGGGTCCCGCGAGTTAGCGATCGCGGTCCGGAATTCTAGCCGACTTGGGAACCAGCGAAGGCGGATAGGAAGTCAAGTGGGTCCCGCCGGCTGGTCCGCGGGCCAATTGCGGTCCCGCGAGTTAGCGATCGCGGTCCGGAATTCTAGCCGACTTGGGAACCAGCGAAGGCGGATGGGTGGTCACCGAGGTCCCGCCGGCTGGTCCGCGGGCCATTTAGGGTCCCGCGAGTTAGCGATCGCGGTCCGGAATTCTAGCCGGCCAGGGACCACCGCGAGGCGGATGGGTGGTCACCGAGGTCCCGCCGGCTGGTCCGCGGGCCATTTAGGGTCCCGCGAGTTAGCGATCGCGGTCCGGAATTCTAGCCGACTTGGGAACCAGCGAAGGCGGATAGGAAGTCAAGTGGGTCCCGCCGGCTGGTCCGCGGGCCATTTAGGGTCCCGCGAGGTACCGATCGCGGTCCGGAATTCTACCCGGCCGGGGACCACCGCGAGGCGGATGGGTCTTCACCGAGGTCCCGCCGGCTGGTCCGCGGGCCATTTAGGGTCCCGCGAGGTACCGATCGCGGTCCGGAATTCTACCCGGCCAGGGACCACCGCGAGGCGGATGGGTCTTCACCGAGGTCCCGCCGGCTGGTCCGCGGGCCATTTAGGGTCCCGCGAGGTACCGATCGCGGTCCGGAATTCTACCCGGCCAGGGACCACCGCGAGGCGGATGGGTCTTCACCGAGGTCCCGCCGGCTGGTCCGCGGGCCATTTAGGGTCCCGCGAGTTAGCGATCGCGGTCCGGAATTCTACCCGGCCGGGGACCACCGCGAGGCGGATGGGTGGTCACCGAGGTCCCGCCGGCTGGTCCGCGGGCCATTTAGGGTCCCGCGAGTTAGCGATCGCGGTCCGGAATTCTAGCCGGCCGGGAACCACCGCGAGGCGGATGGGTGCTCACCGAGGTCCCGCCGGCTGGTCCGCGGGCCATTTAGGGTCCCGCGAGGTACCGATCGCGGTCCGGAATTCTACCCGGCCAGGGACCACCGCGAGGCGGATGGGTCTTCACCGAGGTCCCGCCGGCTGGTCCGCGGGCCATTTAGGGTCCCGCGAGTTAGCGATCGCGGTCCGGAATTCTACCCGGCCAGGGACCACCGCGAGGCGGATGGGTGGTCACCGAGGTCCCGCCGGCTGGTCCGCGGGCCAATTGCGGTCCCGCGAGTTAGCGATCGCGGTCCGGAATTCTACCCGGCCAGGGACCACCGCGAGGCGGATGGGTGGTCACCGAGGTCCCGCCGGCTGGTCCGCGGGCCATTTATGGTCCCGCAAGTTAGCTGTCGCGGCCCGGAATCCACGCCGGCCAGGGACCACCCAGAGGCCGTGCACACGCGCCGGGTGGCAAGAAATACCTCCAGCCGAGCGGATATGCACTTTATAAGCACCTTGGACGAGATGGCAGACCCTTACTAGACTTCCAGCACCTCGGCTAAGCATCTTACACGGCCCGCTGATCTTCCAGAAGACCTCCAGCCGGTTCTCATGGTGCTTTCCTTCTCACTCTCCCAGCCGGCCCAGGCTTCCAGCACCCCGGCTAAGCGTTCTCCCCGGCCCGCTGTGCTTCCAGAAGACCTCCAGACGGTCCTCATGGTGCTTTCCTTCTCACTCTCCCAGCCGGCCGAGGCTTCCAGCACCCCGGTTAAGCATTTTACGCGGCCCGCCGAGCCTCCACAGCACTTCCAGCCGGTTCTCCGGCTGCTTTCCTCCTCACTGTTTAAGCCGAACGAGGCTTCCAGAGCCCCGGCTAAGCGTTTTACGCGGCCCGCTGAACTTCCACAGCACCTCCAGCCGGTTCCCCGGGTGCTTTCCTCCTCACTGTTTAAGCCGAACGAGGCTTCCAGAGCCCCGGCTAAGCGTTTTACGCGGCCCGCTGAGCTTCCACAGCACCTCCAGCCGGTTCTCATGAGGCTTTCCTCCTAACTCTTGACGCCCGAGGAGGCTTCCAGAGCCCCGGCTAAGCGTTTTACGCGGCCCGCTGAGCTTCCAGAGCACCTCCAGCCGGTTCCCCGGGTGCTTCCCTCCTCACTGTTTAAGCCGAACGAGGCTTCCAGAGCCCCGGCTAAGCGTTTTGCGCGGCCCGCTGAACTTCCACAGCACCTCCAGCCGGTTCCACGGGTGCTTCCCTCTTCACTCTTGACGCCCGAGGAGACTTCCAGCACCCCGGCTAAGCGTTTTACGCAGCCCGCTGAGCTTCCACAGCACCTCCAGCCGGTTCCCCGGGTGCTTTCCTCCTCACTCTTGACGCCCGAGGAGGCTTCCAGCACCCCGGCTAAGCGTTCTCCGCGTCCCGGTGATCTTCCCGGAGCTTGTAACGGGGAAATACCTCCCTCTAGCGGACACGGCGGGTAAATACGCCACCTCTCGCACTTAGCGCACACTCGCGTTGCTGCGCGTCTGATGGCACTTTGAGAAGCCAAACGGCGGGAGTAACAGTCACTCTCTTAAGTTAGGCTCATTTGACATTTTCTTGAACGGTTCGTGGATAAATATGTGATATATACTACATATGATCGCATTTATAGTCAAATCATATCAAAATGTCATTCTCCGGGTGCATTCCTCCTCGCTTCTTAAGCCGAACGAGGCTTCCAGAGCCCCGGTTAAGCGTTTTACGTGGCCCGCCGAGCCTCCACAGCACCTCCAGCCGGTTCTCCGGGTGCTCCCATCCTCACTGTTTAAGCCGAACGAGGCTTCCAGAGCCCCGGCTAAGCGTTTTACGCGGCCCGGTGATCTTCCCGGAGCTTGTAACGGGGAATTAGCTCCCTCCAGCGGACACGGCGAGTAAATACGCCAGCTCTCGCACTTAGCGCACACTCGCGTTGCTGCGCGTCCGGTGGCACTTTGAGTAGCCAAAATGCGGGAGTAACTGGCACTCTCTTAAGGTAGGCTCACTTGAGATTTTTTTAACCGTCCGCGGAGGCTACCGGGACAACCGGGACAGCCGGGAGGCCGTGCGCGCGGGCCAAGTGGCCGAAAATAGCTCCAGGCCGACCGGATCGGCTAGTTGTAAGCACCGCGGATGAGATCGCGGAGCATTATTCGACTTCCAGCGGCCGGTGCGCTTACGCACGCCGCCCGGAACCTCCGGGAGGCCGTGCGCATGCGCAAGCGGCCGAAAATAGCTCCTAGCCGACCGGATCGGCTGTTTGTGAGCACCGCGGATGAGATCGCGGAGCTTCATTCGACTTCCAGCGGCCGGTGCGCTCACGCACTCCACCCGGAACCTCCGGGAGGCCGTGCGCGCGCGCCAAGTGGCCGAAAATAGCTCCAAGACGACCGGATCGGCTGTTTACAAGCACCGCGGATGAGATCGCGGAGCTTTATGCGACTTCCAGCGGCCGGTGCGCTCGCGCACTCCACCCGGCACCATCCGGGAGGCCGTGCGCGCGCGCCAAGTGGCCCAAAATAGCTCCAGCCCAGCGGATCTGCACTTTACAAGCTCCGCGGATGAGATCGCGGAGCTTTATGCGACTTCCAGCGGCCGGCGCGCACGACGAGCGGACCCGGTGACGGTCCAGCTCCACCCGGTACCTCGCACGGCCCGCTTCTCCCCCCCGCGCGGACTTCCGAGCGCTCGGGGAGACGTTCGGAAGCCGCCGGTGACGTTGGAGCGGGGAAATACCTCCCTCCAGCGGACACGGCGAGTAAATACACCTTCGGCCAAACGGCGGGAGTAACTATGACTCTCTTAAGGTAGCGGCGCTCGACATCTTTTTCACGGTTCGTGGAGGACCCGGCCGGTTCTCGGGGGTGCTTTTTCTCCTAACTCTTGACCCCCGAGGAGGCTTCCAGAGCCCCGGCTAAGCGTTTTCCGCTGGCCGCTGAGCTTCCAAAGCACCTCCAGCCGGTTCCACGGGTGCTTTCCTCCTCACTCTTGACGCCCGAGGAGGCTTCCAGCACCCCGGCTAAGCGTTTTACGCGGCCCGCCGAGCTTCCACAGCACCTCCAGCCGCTTCTCATGAGGCATTCCTCCTCACTTTCTAAGCCGAACGAGGCTTCCAGAGCCCCGGCTAAGCGTTTTACGCGGCCCGCTGAACTTCCACAGCACCTCCAGCCGGTTCTCATGATGCATTCCTCCTCACTCTTTAAGCCGAACGAGGCTTCAAGAGCCCCGGCTAAGCGTTTTACGCGGCCCGCCGAACTTCCAAAGCACCTCCAGCCGGTTCTCATGATGCATTCCTCCTCACTTTCTGAGCCGCCCGAGGCTCCCAGCACCCCGGCTAAGCGTTCTCCGCGTCCCGCTGATCTTCCCGGAGCTTGTAACGGGGAATTACCTCCCTCTAGCGGACACGGCGGGTAAATACGCCACCTCTCGCACTTAGCGCACACTCGCGTTGCTGCGCGTCTGATGGCACTTTGAGCGGCCAAACGGCGGGAGTAACAATCACTCTCTTAAGGTAGGCTCACTTGAGATTTTTTTAACCGTCCGCGGAGGCGACCGGGACCACCGGGACAGCCGGGAGGCCGTGCGCGCGGGCCAAGTGGCCGAAAATAGCTCCAGGCCGACCGGATCGGCTGTTTGCGAGCACCGCGGATGAGATCGCGGAGCTTTATTCGACTTCCAGCGGCCGCTGCGCTCGCGCACTCCACCCGGCACCTCCGGGAGGCCGTGCGCGCGCGCCAAGTGGCCGAAAATAGCTCCAAGACGACCGGATCGGCTGTTTACAAGCACCGCGGATGAGATCGCGGAGCTTTATGCGACTTCCAGCGGCCGGTGCGCTCGCGCACTCCACCCGGCACCTCCGGGAGGCCGTGCGCGCGCGCCAAGTGGCCCAAAATAGCTCCAAGACGACCGGATCGGCTGTTTACAAGCACCGCGGATGAGATCGCGGAGCTTTATGCGACTTCCAGCGGCCGGTGCGCTCGCGCACTCCACCCGGCACCTCCGGGAGGCCGTGCGCGCGCGCCAAGTGGCCCAAAATAGCTCCAGCCCAGCGGATCTGCACTTTACAAGCTCCGCGGATGAGATCGCGGAGCTTTATGCGACTTCCAGCGGCCGGTGCGCTCGCGCACTCCACCCGGCACCATCCGGGAGGCCGTGCGCGCGCGCCAAGTGGCCCGAAATAGCTCCAGCCCAGCGGATCGGCTGTTTACAAGCACCGCGGATGAGATCGCGGAGCTTTTTTCGACTTCCAGCGGCCGGCGCGCACGACGAGCGGACCCGGTGACGGTCCAGCTCCACCCGGTACCTCGCACGGCCCGCTTCTCCCCCCCGCGCGGACTTCCGAGCGCTCGCGGAGACGTTCGGAAGCCGCCGGTGACGTTGGAGCGGGGAAATACCTCCCTCCAGCGGACACGGCGAGTAAATACACCTTCGGCCAAACGGCGGGAGTAACTATGACTCTCTTAAGGTAGCGGCACTCGACATCTTTTTCACGGTTCGTGGAGGACCCGGCCGGTTCTCGGGGGTGCTTTTTCTCCTAACTCTCGACGCCCGAGGAGGCTTCCAGAGCCCCGGCTAAGCGTTTTCCGCTGGCCGATGAGCTTCCAAAGCACCTCCAGCCGGTTCCCCGGGTGCTTTCCTCCTCACTGTTTAAGCCGAACGAGGCTTCCAGAGCCCCGGCTAAGCGTTTTACGCGGCCCGCTGAGCTTCCACCGCACCTCCAGCCGGTTCTCATGGGGCTTTCCTCCTAACTCTTGAAGCCCGAGGAGGCTTCCAGAGCCCCGGCTAAGCGTTTTACGCAGCCCGCTGAGCTTCCACAGCACCTCCAGCCGGTTCCCCGGGTGCTTTCCTCCTCACTGTTTAATCCGAACGAGGCTTCCAGAGCCCCGGCTAAACGTTTTACGCGGCCCGCTGAGCTTCCACAGCACCTCCAGCCGGTTCTCATGAGGCTTTCCTCCTAACTCTAGACGCCCGAGGAGGCTTCCAGAGCCTCGGCTAAGCGTTTTACGCGGCCCGCTGAACTTCCACAGCACCTCCAGCCGGTTCTAATGAGGCTTTCCTCCTAACTCTTGACGCCCGAGGAGGCTTCCAGAGCCTCGGCTAAGCGTTTTACGCGGCCCGCTGAACTTCCGGAGCACCTCCAGCCGGTCCTCGCGATGCTTTGCTCCTCACTCTTGACGCCCGAGGAGGCTTCCAGAGCCCCGGCTAAGCGTTTTACGCGTCCCGCTGATCTTCCCGGAGGTCGTAACGGGGAATTACCTCCCTCTAGCGGACACGGCGGGTAAATACGCCACCTCTCGCACTTAGCGCACACACCCGTTGCTCCGCGTCCGATGACACTTTGAGCGGCCAAACGGCGGGAGTAACTGTCACTCTCTTATGGTAGGCTCACTTGAGATTTTTTTAACCGTCCGTGGAGGCGACCGGGACCACCGGGACAGCCGGGAGGCCGTGCGCGCGGGCCAAGTGGCCGAAAATAGCTCCAGCCCAGCGGATCTGCACTTTACAAGCACCGCGGATGAGATCGCGGAGCATTATGCGACTTCCAGCGGCCGGTGCGCTCGCGCACTCCACCCGGCACCTCCGGGAGGCCGTGCGCGCGCGCCAAGTGGCCGAAAATAGCTCCGAGACGACCGGATCGGCTGTTTACAAGCACCGCGGATGAGATCGCGGAGCATTATGCGACTTCCAGCGGCCGGTGCGCTCGCGCACTCCACCCGGCACCTCCGGGAGGCCGTGCGCGCGCGCCAAGTGGCCGAAAATAGCTCCAAGACGACCGGATCGGCTGTTTACAAGCACCGCGGATGAGATCGCGGAGCTTTATGCGACTTCCAGCGGCCGGTGCGCTCGCGCACTCCACCCGGCACCTCCGGGAGGCCGTGCGCATGCGCCAAGTGGCCGAAAATAGCTCCAGGCCGACCGGATCTGCACTTTACAAGCTCCGCGGATGAGATCGCGGAGCTTCATCCGACTTCCAGCGGCCGGTGCGCTCGCGCACTCCACCCGGCACCTCCGGGAGGCCGTGCGCGCGCGCCAAGTGGCCCAAAATAGCTCCAGCCCAGCGGATCTGCACTTTACAAGCTTCGCGGATGAGATCGCGGAGCTTTATGCGACTTCCAGCGGCCGGCGCGCACGACGAGCGGACCCGGTGACGGTCCAGCTCCACCCGGTACCTCGCACGGCCCGCTTCTCCCCCCCGCGCGGACTTCCGAGCGCTCGGGGAGACGTTCGGAAGCCGCCGGTGACGTTGGAGCGGGGAAATACCTCCCTCCAGCGGACACGGCGAGTAAATACACCTTCGGCCAAACGGCGGGAGTAACTATGACTCTCTTAAGGTAGCGGCGCTCGACATCTTTTTCACGGTTCGTGGAGGACCCGGCCGGTTCTCGGGGGTGCTTTTTCTCCTAACTCTTGACCCCCGAGGAGGCTTCCAGAGCCCCGGCTAAGCGTTTTACGCGGCCCGCTGAGCTTCCGGAGCACCTCCAGCCGGTTCCACGGGTGCTTCCCTCCTCACTCTTGACGCCCGAGGAGGCTTCCAGAGCCCCGGCTAAGCGTTTTACGCGGCCCGCTGAGCTTCCACAGCACCTCCAGCCGGTTCTCCGGGTGCTCCCATCCTCACTGTTTAAGCCGAACGAGGCTTCCAGAGCCCCGGCTAAACGTTTTGCGCGGCCCGCTGAACTTCCACAGCACCCCCAGCCGGTTCCCCGCGTGCTTTCCACCTCACTTTCTAAGCCGAAAAAGGCTTCCAGCGCCCCGGCTAAGCGTTCTCCGCGTCCCGGTGATCTTCCCGGAGGTCGTAACGGGGAAATACCTCCCTCCAGCGGACACGGCGGGTAAATACGCCACCTCTCGCACAGAGGCGGGTAAACGGCGGGAGTAACTATGACTCTCTTAAGGTAGCTTGACTTGACATCTCTTTAACGGTTCGTGGATAAATACATGATATATACTACATATGATCGCATTTACAGCCAAATAATACAAAATGACCATTCGGTTATAAACATTGTATTCATAATGTTTATAGGTGATGTTAATATTTATATGTTTAATGTTTATAGGTGATGTTAATATTTATATATTTAATGTTTATAGGTGATGTTAATATTTATATATTTAATGTTTATAGGTCATGTTAATATTTATATATTTATTTTGTACATCATGTTATGGTTATACGACACTTGCTATAGGATCATGATGTGATCATATCGGCGGAAGTCGGCCCGGGCTCCGGGTGAAGAGGCCGAATCCTCGCCACTCGCGGCCGACCGGGGAACCAGCAGAGGCGGACGCATCGCGGCGCGAGAGCCCTTGGCACTTAGGAAAAAAAAATGGCAAAAGTCGCTCCGCGCTCCAGGTGAAGAGGCCGAATTCTCGCCACTCGTGGCCGACCGTGGAACCAGCAGAGGCGGACGCATCGCGGCGCAAGAGCCCTTGGCACTTAGAAAAAAATTGGCAAAAGTCGCTCCGTGCTCCAGGTGAAGAGGCCGAATTCTCGCCACTCGTGGCCGACCGGGGAACCAGCAGAGGCGGACGCATCGCGGCGCAAGAGTCCTTGGCACTTAGAAAAAAAATGGCTAAAGTCGCTCCGGGCTCCAGGTGAAGAGGCCGAATTATCGCTACTCGTGGCCGACCGGGGAACCAGCAGAGGCGGACGCATCGCGGCGCGAGAGCTCTTGGCACTTAGAAAAATTTTAGCAAAAGTCGCTCCGCGCTCCAGGTGAAGAGGCCGAATTCTCGCCACTCGTGGCCGACCGGGGAACCAGCGAAGGCGGGTAAGCTTTCTATGGAGTCCCGCCGGCTGGTCCGCGGGCCGAACGTGGTCCCGTAAAGTACCGACAGCGGACGGCGACCCACGCCCGCTAAGAACCACCAAGAGGCGGACACGCTCTCCGACGAGCCCCGTCGGCCGGTCCGCGGCGGGAAATGCGCCCTCTGGCGGACACGCCGTTGTAAATGAATGGGCTTTGGCACTTAGTGCATTTTCGCAAAAGTTGAGCCGCGCTCCGGGCGAAGAGGCCGAATTATCGCTACTCGTGGCCGACCGGGGAACCAGCGAAGGCGGGTAAGCTTTCAAGAGAGCCCCGCCGGCTGGTCCGCGGGCCATTTAGGGTCCCGCGAGTTACCGGTCGCGGCCCGGAATTCTGGCCGACGTGGGAACCAGCGAAGGCGGATAGGAAGTCAAGCGGGTCCCGCCGGCCGGTCCGCGGCGGGAAATGCGCCCTCTGGCGGACACGCCGTTGTAAATGAATGGGCTTTGGCACTTAGTGCATTTTCGAATAAGTTGAGCCGCGCTCCGGGCGAAGAGGCCGAATTCTCGCTACTCGCGGCCGACCAGGGAACCAGCGAAGGCGGGTAAGCTTTCAAGAGAGCCCCGCCGGCTGGTCCGCGGGCCGAACGTGGTCCCGTCACCTACCGACAGCGGACGCCGACCCACGCCCGGCAAGGACCACCCAGAGGCGGACACGCTCTCCGACGAGCCCCGCCGGCCGGTCCGCGGCGGGAAACGCGCCCTCTGGCGGACACGCCGTTGTAAATGAATGGGGTTTGGCACTTAGTGCATTTTCGCAAAAGTTGAGCCGCGCTCCGGGCGAAGAGGCCGAATTCTCGCTACTCGTGGCCGACCAGGGAACCAGCGAAGGCGGGTAAGCTCTCAAGAGAGCCCCGCCGGCTGGTCCGCGGGCCGATTACGGTCCCGTCACCTACCGACAGCGGACGCCGACCCACGCCCGGCAAGGAACCACCGAGAGGCGGACACGCTCTCCGACGAGCCCCGCCGGCCGGTCCGCGGCGGGAAACGCGCCCTCTGGCGGACACGCCGTTGTAAATGAATGGGGTTTGGCACTTAGTGCATTTTCGCTGAAGT
>NW_028284255.1:0-5000 GCF_059516105.1 Syngnathus floridae | reverse complement strand
GATGAGACCCAACATTCGCATATTTTTCGCCCGGCCTGTGTTTAAGGAGGCGGCCGGTCCTCCCATTCTGCCAGTGTTCCTTGGACTTTGAAAATTTCAAAGTCTTTCCGCTCCGGGCTAGGGCGGGTGAGGTCGTCTCGAACCACGTGCCTGAAGGCCGCCTCGCGCCAGATGCGGCCCCGCTCTGTCGTGCGGTGTGACCGTCCAACGCGGGCATCGCTAGATTAGCCGTGGCCACGATCCTTCCACACCGCGAGCCTTTCGCCCTCGGCCGGTGTCGGTCAACGTGTGGGTGGGGGGGAAGGACGGCTGCCGGGAGCAGACAGCCGTCCCCGGGTGGGGTGTACAGTCCTTCCACCGCGGCCGCCGGGAGCAGACGGCCGTCGAGCGATTCTGCCATTGTTCCTAGGACTTTGTACATTTTAAAGACCCTCCGCGCGGGCCGCTGATCCCGCTCGGTCGCTCCGGCCTGTGTTTAAGGAGGCGGCCGGTCCTCCCATTCTGCCAGTGTTCCTTGGACTTTGAATATTTCAAAGTCTTTTCGCTCCGGGCTAGGGCGGGTGAGGTCGTCTCGAACCACGTGCCTGAAGGCCGCCTCGCGCCGGATGCAGGCCCCGCTCTGTCGTGCGGTGTGACCGTCCAACGCGGGCATCGCTAGATTAGCCGTGGCCACGATCCTTCCACACCGCGAGCCTTTCGCCCTCGGCCGGTGGTCGCTCAATGCGCGGGCCGCTGATCCCGCTCCATCTCTCCGGCCTGTGTTTAAGGAGGCGGCCGGTCCTCCCATTCTGCCAGTGTTCCTTGGACTTTGAATATTTCAAAGTCTTTCCGCTCCGGGCTAGGGCGGGTGAGGTCGTCTCGAACCACGTGCCTGAAGGCCGCCTCGCGCCGGATGCAGGCCCCGCTCTGTCGTGCGGTGTGACCGTCCAACGCGGGCATCGCTAGATTAGCCGTGGCCACGATCCTTCCACACCGCGAGCCTTTCGCCCTCGGCCGGTGTCGGTCAACGTGTGGGGTGGGGGGGAAGGACGGCTGCCGGGAGCAGACAGCCGTCCCCGGGTGGGGTGTACAGTCCCTTCACCGCGGCCGCCGGGAGCAGACGGCCGTCGAGCGATTCTGCCATTGTCCCTAGGACTTTGTACATTTCAAAGACCCTGCGCGCGGGCCGCTGATCCCGCTCGGTCGCTCCGGCCTGTGTTTAAGGAGGCGGCCGGTCCTCCCATTCTGCCAGTGTTCCTTGGACTTTGAAAAGTCTTTCCGCTCCGGGCTAGGGCGGGTGAGGTCGTCTCGAACCACGTGCCTGAAGGCCGCCTCGCGCCGGATGCAGGCCCCGCTCTGTCGTGCGGTGTGACCGTCCAACGCGGGCATCGCTAGATTAGCCGTGGCCACGATCCTTCCACACCGCGAGCCTTTCGCCCTCGGCTGATGTTCAACCAACGTGTGGGGAGGGGGTTATGGACGGCTGCCGGGAGCAGACAGCCGTCCCCGGGAGGGGAGACTTCACGGCGGCCGCCGGGAGCAGACGGCCGTCGAGAGATTCTGCCAGTGTTCCTTGGACTTTGACTATTTCAAAGTCTTTCCGCTCCGGGCTAGGGCGGGTGAGGTCGTCTCGAACCACGTGCCTGAAGGCCGCCTCGCGCCGGATGCAGGCCCCGCTCTGTCGTGCGGTGTGACCGTCCAACGCGGGCATCGCTAGATTAGCCGTGGCCACGATCCTTCCACACCGCGAGGCTTTCGCCCTCGGCCGGTGTTCGCTCAACGCGCGGGCCGCTGATCCCGCTCCATCTCTCCGGCCTGTGTTTAAGGAGGCGGCCGGTCCTCCCATTCTGCCAGTGTTCCTTGGACTTTGAAAATTTCAAAGTCTTTCCGCTCCGGGCTAGGGCGGGTGAGGTCGTCTCGAGCCACGTGCCTGAAGGCCGCCTCGCGCCGGATGCAGGCCCCGCTCTGTCGTGCGGTGTGACCGTCCAACGCGGGCATCGCTAGATTAGCCGTGGCCACGATCCTTCCACACCGCGAGCCTTTCGCCCTCGGCTGGTGTTCGGCCAACGTGTGGGGAGGGGGTTAAGGACGGCTGCCGGGAGCAGACAGCCGTCCCCGGGAGGGGAGACTTCACGGCGGCCGCCGGGAGCAGACGGCCGTCGAGAGATTCTGCCAGCGTTCCTTGTACTTTGAATATTTCACAGCCGTGCTCGCACTTAGGAAATTTTCGAGCGCTGTGGCACTTAGACATTTTTCGTCAAGCGTGGCACTTAGAAATTTTTCGTCAAGAGAGGCACTTAGACATTTTTCGTCAAGAGTGACACTTAGAAAATTTTTCACTCTCTTTGTGCCTTCCAGGGTGCTGTGCAACCCTGCGTGTTGTGTTCCCACCGAGCAAGGGGCGCTGCTGGCGGCCATGACCAAGCGCTCGGCACCGGGCCCTTTCATTTTGTGGGGTAAATTATGCGCCCCCCATGCTCGTTCTGACTATATTTTGCGAAAGGGGGGTAAATCGTTGATGAGTACGCTGACTAGGGGGACCATTTAGCGTACTCTGGCGCACCTGAAGACCAAAGTTGGTACTGCACCCTCCCCCTGGTACCCCAGCCCCTGGTACCTAAAGAGGGAGAGGCCGAATTTTCGCTTTTTGGGGCCGACCGAGGGAACCAGCCGAGGCGGACACTTTTCGGCTCAAGAGCCGTTGGCACTTAGAAAAAATTCGCACAAGTTGGCAGGGCTACCAGGGGAAGAGGCCGAATTTTCGCTTTTGAAGGCCGACCGCGGGAACCAGCCGAGGCGGACACTTTTCGGCTCAAGAGCCGTTGGCACTTAGAAAATATTTGCCAAACTTGGCTTGACTTCCAGGAGAAGAGGCCGAATTTTCACTTTTGGTGGCCGACCTGGGGAACCAGCCGAGGCGGACACTTTTCGGCTCAAGAGCCGTTGGCACTTAGAAAATATTTGCCAAACTTGGCTTGACTTCCAGGAGAAGAGGCCGAATTTTCACTTTTGGTGGCCGTTATGGGGAACCAGCCGAGGCGGACACTTTTCGGCTCAAGAGCTGTTGGCACTTAGAAAATATTTGCCAAACATGGCTTGACTTCCAGGAGAAGAGGCCGAATTTTCACTTTTGGTGGCCGTTATGGGGAACCAGCCGAGGCGGACACTTTACGCTGGTTGAGTCGTTGGCACTTAGAAAATATTTGCCAAACTTGGCTTGACTTCCAGGAGAAGAGGCCGAATTTTCACTTTTGGTGGCCGACCTGGGGAACCAGCCGAGGCGGACACTTTACGCTGGTTGAGTCGTTGGCACTTAGAAAATATCTGCCAAACTTGGCTTGACTTCCAGGAGAAGAGGCCGAATTTTCACTTTTGGTGACCGACCTGGGGAACCAGCCGAGGCGGACACTTTACGCTGGTTGAGTCGTTGGCACTTAGAAAATATTTGCCAAACTTGGCTTGACTTCCAGGAGAAGAGGCCGAATTTTCACTTTTGGTGGCCGACCTGGGGAACCAGCCGAGGCGGACACTTTACGCTGGTTGAGTCGTTGGCACTTAGAAAATATTCGCCAAACTTGGCAAGACTTCCAGGAGAAGAGGCCGAATTTTCACTTTTGGTGGCCGACCTGGGGAACCAGCCGAGGCGGACACTTTACGCTGGTTGAGTCGTTGGCACTTAGAAAATATTTGCCAAACTTGGCTTGACTTCCAGGAGAAGAGGCCGAATTTTCACTTTTCATGGCCGTTATGGGGAACCAGCCGAGGCGGACACTTTGCGCTGGTTGAGTCGTTGGCACTTAGAAAATATTTGCCAAACTTGGCTTGACTTCCAGGAGAAGAGGCCGAATTTTCACTTTTGGTGGCCGTTATGGGGAACCAGCCGAGGCGGACACTTTAGGCTGGTTGAGTCGTTGGCACTTAGAAAATATTTGCCAAACTTGGCTTGACTTCCAGGAGAAGAGGCCGAATTTTCACTTTTGGTGACCGACCTGGGGAACCAGCCGAGGCGGACACTTTACGCTGGTTGAGTCGTTGGCACTTAGAAAATATTTGCCAAACTTGGCAAGACTTCCAGGAGAAGAGGCCGAATTTTCACTTTTGGTGGCCGACCTGGGGAACCAGCCGAGGCGGACACTTTACGCTGGTTGAGTCGTTGGCACTTAGAAAATATTCGCCAAACTTGGCAAGACTTCCAGGAGAAGAGGCCGAATTTTCACTTTTGGTGGCCGACCTGGGGAACCAGCCGAGGCGGACACTTTACGCTGGTTGAGTCGTTGGCACTTAGAAAATATTTGCCAAACTTGGCTTGACTTCCAGGAGAAGAGGCCGAATTTTCACTTTTCATGGCCGTTATGGGGAACCAGCCGAGGCGGACACTTTGCGCTGGTTGAGTCGTTGGCACTTAGAAAATATTCGCCAAACTTGGCCAGACTTCCAGGAGAAGAGGCCGAATTTTCACTTGTGGTGGCCGTTATGGGGAACCAGCCGAGGCGGACACTTTAGGCTGGTTGAGTCGTTGGCACTCAGAAAATATTCGCCAAACTTGGCCAGACTTCCAGGAGAAGAGGCCGAATTTTCACTTGTGGTACCCGACCTGGGGAACCAGCCGAGGCGGACACTTTAGGCTGGTTGAGTCGTTGGCACTTAGAAAATATTCGCCAAACTTGGCCAGACTTCCAGGAGAAGAGGCCGAATTTTCACTTGTTCTGGCCGTTATGGGGAACCAGCCGAGGCGGACACTTTACGCTGGTTGAGTCGTTGGCACTTAGAAAATATTCGCCAAACTTGGCCAGACTTCCAGGAGAAGAGGCCGAATTTTCACTTGTTCTGGCCGACCTGGGGAACCAGACGAGGCGGACACTTTACGGCTGTTGAGTCGTTGGCACTTAGAAAATATTCGCCAAACTTGGCCAGACTTCCAGGAGAAGAGGCCGAATTTTCACTTGTTCTGGCCGACCTGGGGAACCAGACGAGGCGGACACATCACCCCGCAAGTGACGTTGGCACTTAGAAAATATTCG
>NW_028284254.1:12500-32108 GCF_059516105.1 Syngnathus floridae | reverse complement strand
GCTGTAAATGCGATCATATGTAGTATATATCATGTATTTATCCACGAACCGTTAAAGAGATGTCAAGTGAGGCTACCTTAAGAGAGTCATAGTTACTCCCGCCGTTTACCCGCGTCTGTGCGAGAGGCGGTGTAATTTCTCTCCGTGTCCGCTGGAGGGAGGTATTTCCCCGTTACGACCTCCGGGAAGATCACCGGGACGCGGAGAACGCTTAGCCGGGGCTCTGGAAGCCTCGTTCGGCTTAGAAAGTGAGGTGGAAAGCACTCGGGGAACCGGCTGGGGGTGCTGGGGAAGTTCAGCGGGCCGCGTAAAACGTTTAGCCGGGGCTCTGGAAGCCTTCTCGGGCGTCAAGAGTGAGGAGGAAAGCACCCGTGGAACCGGCTGGAGGTGCTGTGGAAGTTCAGCGGGCCGCGTAAAACGCTTAGCCGGGGCTCTGGAAGCCTCGTTCGGCTTATAAAGTGAGGAGGAAAGCACCCGTGGAACCGGCTGGAGGTGCTGTGGAAGTTCAGCGGGCCGCGTAAAACGCTTAGCCGAGGCTCTGGAAGCCTCGTTCGGCTTAAAGAGTGAGGAGTGAAGCACCCGGAGAACCGGCTGGAAGTGCTGTGGAGGCTCGGCGGGCCGCGTAAAACGCTCAGCCGGGGCTCTGGAAGCCTCCTCGGGGGTCAAGAGTTAGGAGAAAAAGCACCCCCGAGAACCGGCCGGGTCCTCCACGAACCGTGAAAAAGATGTCGAGTGCCGCTACCTTAAGAGAGTCATAGTTACTCCCGCCGTTTGGCCGAAGGTGTATTTACTCGCCGTGTCCGCTGGAGGGAGGTATTTCCCCGCTCCAACGTCACCGGCGGCTTCCGAACGTCTCCCCGAGCGCTCGGAAGTCCGCGCGTGGGGGAGAAGCGGGCCGTGCGAGGTACCGGGTGGAGCTGGACCGTCACCGGGTCCGCTCGTCGTGCGCACCGGCCGCTGGAAGTCGAATAAAGCTCCGCGATCTCATCCGCGGAGCTTGTAAAGTGCAGATCCGCTGGGCTGGAGCTATTTTGGGCCACTTGGCGCGCGCGCACGGCCTCCCGGAGGTGCCGGGTGGAGTGCGCGAGCGCACCGGCCGCTGGAAGTCGCATAAAGCTCCGCGATCTCATCCGCGGTGCTTGTAAACAGCCGATCCGGTCGGCTAGGAGCTATTTTCGGCCACTTGCGCATGCGCACGGCCTCCCGGAGGTTCCGGGCGGCGTGCGAAAGCGCACGGGCCGCTGGAAGTCGAATAATGCTCCGCGATCTCATCCGCGGTGCTTGTAAAGTGCAGATCCGGTCGTCTTGGAGCTATTTTCGGCCACTTGCGCGCGCGCACGGCCTCCCGGAGGTTCCGGGCGGCGTGCGTAAGCGCACGGGCCGCTGGAAGTCGAATAATGCTCCGCGATCTCATCCGCGGTGCTTACAACTAGCCGATCCGGTCGGCCTGGAGCTATTTTCGGCCACTTGGCCCGCGCGCACGGCCTCCCGGCTGTCCCGGTGGTCCCGCTCGCCTCCGCGGACGGTTAAAAAAATCTCAAGTGAGCCTACCTTAAGAGAGTGACAGTTACTCCCGCCGTTTGGCCGCTCAGAGTGCCATCGGACGCGCAGCAACGCGAGTGTGCGCTAAGTGCGAGAGGTGGCGTATTTACCCGCCGTGTCCGCTAGAGGGAGGTATTTCCCCGTTACAAGCTCCGGGAAGATCAGCGGGACGCGGAGAACGCTTAGCCGGGGCTCTGGAAGCCTCCTCGGGCGTCAATAGTTGGGAAGAAAGCACCCCGAGGACCGGCCGGAGCTCCTCCGGACGCTCGGCGGGCCGCGGAGAAAACGCTTAGCCGGGGCTCTGGAAGCCTCCTCGGGCGTCATGAGTGAGGAGGGAAGCACCCGTGGAACCGGCTGGAGGTGCTGTGGAAGCTCAGCGGGCCGCGTAAAACGCTTAGCCGGGGCTCTGGAAGCCTCCTCGGGGGTCGAGAGTTAGGAGGAAAGCCCCATGAGAACCGGCTGGAGGTGCGGTGGAAGCTCAGCGGGCCGCGTAAAACGCTTAGCCGGGGCTCTGGAAGCCTCCTCGGGCGTCATGAGTGAGGAGGGAAGCACCCGTGGAACCGGCTGGAGGTGCTGTGGAAGCTCAGCGGGCCGCGTAAAACGCTTAGCCGGGGCTCTGGAAGCCTCCTCGGGGGTCGAGAGTTAGGAGAAAAAGCACCCCCGAGAACCGGCCGGGTCGTCCACGAACCGCGAAAAAGATGTCGAGTGCCGCTACCTTAAGAGAGTCATAGTTACTCCCGCCGTTTGGCCGAAGGTGTATTTACTCGCCGTGTCCGCTGGAGGGAGGTATTTCCCCGCTCCAACGTCACCGGCGGCTTCCGAACGTCTCCCCGAGCGCTCGGAAGTCCGCGCGGGGGGGAGAAGCGGGCCGTGCGAGGTACCGGGTGGAGCTGGACCGTCACCGGGTCCGCTCGTCGTGCGCGCCGGCCGCTGGAAGTCGAAAAAAGCTCCGCGATCTCATCCGCGGAGTGCAGATCCGCTGGGCTGGAGCTATTTTGGGCCACTTGGCGCGCGCGCACGGCCTCCCGGAGGTGCCGGGTGGAGTGCGCGAGCGCACCGGCCGCTGGAAGTCGGATAAAGCTCCTTGATCTCATCCGCGGTGCTTGTAAACAGCCGATCCGCTGGGCTGGAGCTATTTTGGGCCACTTGCGCATGCGCACGGCCTCCCGGAGGTGCCGGGTGGAGTGCGCGAGCGCACCGGCCGCTGGAAGTCGGATAAAGCTCCGCGATCTCATCCGCGGAGCTTGTAAAGTGCAGATCCGGTCGGCTAGGAGCTATTTTCGGCCACTTGCGCATGCGCACGGCCTCCCGGAGGTTCCGGGCGGCGTGCGTAAGCGCACCGGCCGCTGGAAGTCGAATAATGCTCCGCGATCTCATCCGCGGAGCTTGTAAAGTGCAGATCCGCTGGGCTGGAGCTATTTTCGGCCACTTGGCCCGCGCGCACGGCCTCCCGGCTGTCCCGGTGGTCCCGGTCGCCTCCGCGGACGGTTAAAAAAAATCTCAGGTGAGCCTACCTTAAGAGAGTGACAGTTACTCCCGCCGTTTGGCCGCTCAAAGTGCCACCGGACGCGCAGCAACGCGAGTGTGCGCTAAGTGCGAGAGCTGGCGTATTTACCCGCCGTGTCCGCTAGAGGGAGGTATTTCCCCGTTACAAGCTCCGGGAAGATCAGCGGGACGCGGAGAACGCTTAGCCGGGGCTCTGGAAGCCTCGGGCGGCTTAGAAAGTGAGGCGGAAAGCACTCGGGGAACCGGCTGGAGGTGCTCTGGAAGTTCAGCGGGCCGCGCAAAACGCTTAGCCGGGGCTGTGGAAGCCTCCTTCGGCTTAGAAAATGAGGCGGAAAGCCTCATGAGAACCGGCTGGAGGTGCGGTGGGAGCTCAGCGGGCCGCGTAAAACGCTTAGCCGAGGCTCTGGAAGCCTCCTCGGGCGTCAAGAGTGAGGAGGAAAGCACCCGGAGAATGACATTTTGATATGATTTGACTATAAATGCGATCATATGTAGTATATATCATATATTTATCCACGAACCGTTCAAAAAAATCTCAAGTGAGCCTACCTTAAGAGAGTGACAGTTACTCCCGCATTTTGGCTACTCAAAGTGCCATCAGACGCGCAGCAACGCGAGTGTGCGCTAAGTGCGAGAGCTGGCGTATTTACCCGCCGTGTCCGCTAGAGGGAGGTAATTCCCCGTTACGACCTCCGGGAAGATCACCGGGACGCGGAGAACGCTTTGCCGGGGCTCTGGAAGCCTCGGGCGGCTTAGAAAGTGAGGAGGAAAGCAGCCGGGGAACCGGCTGGAGGTGCTCTGGAAGTTCAGCGGGCCGCGCAAAACGTTTAGCCGGGGCTCTGGAAGCCTCGGGCGGCTTATTAAGTGAGGAGGAAAGCAGCCGTGGAACCGGCTGGAGGTGCTCTGGAAGCTCAGCGGGCCGCGTAAAACGCTTAGCCGGAGTGCTGGAAGCCTCCTCGGGCGTCAAGAATGAGGAGGAAAGCACCCGTGGAACCGGCTGGAGGTGCTCCGGAAGCTCAGCGGGCCGCGTAAAACGCTTAGCCGGGGCTCTGGAAGCCTCGTTCGGCTTAAACAGTGAGGATGGGAGCACCCGGAGATCCGGCTGGAGGTGCTGTGGAAGCTCAGCGGGCCGCGTAAAACGCTTAGCCGGTGCTCTGGAAGCTCAGCGGGCCGCGTAAAACGTTTAGCCGGGGTGCTGGAAGCCTGGGTCGACTTATAGAGTGAGGAGGAAAGCAGCCGGAGAACCGGCTGGAAGTGCTGTGGAGGCTCGGCGGGCCGCGTAAAATGCTTAACCGGGGCTCTGGAAGCCTCGTTCGGCTGGGAGAGTGAGGAGGAAAGCACCATGAGGACCGGCTGGAGGTCTTCTGGAAGCACAGCGGGCCGTGGAGAACGCTTAGAAGTGCTGGAAGTCGAGTAAGGCTCAGCCATCTCGTCCAAGGTGCTTATAAAGTGCATGTCCGCTCGGCTGGAGGTATTTCCGGCCACCCGGCGCGTGTGCACGGCCTCTGGGTGGCTCCGGGCCGGCTAGAATTCCGGACCGCGATCGCTAACTCGCGGGACCCTAAATGGCCCGCGGACCAGCCGGCGGGACGTCGGTGACCACCCATCCGCCTCGCGGTGGTCCCCGGCCGGCTAGAATTCCGGACCGCGATCGCTAATTCGCGGGACCCTAAATGGCCCGCGGACCAGCCGGCGGGACCTCGGTGACCACCCATCCGCCTCGCGGTGGTCCCTGGCCGGCTAGAATTCCGGACCGCGATCGCAAACTCGCGGGACCCTAAATGGCCCGCGGACCAGCCGGCGGGACCTCGGTGACCACCCATCCGCCTCGCGGTGGTCCCTGGCCGGCTAGAATTCCGGACCGCGATCGGTAATTCGCGGGACCCTAAATGGCCCGCGGACCATCCGGCGGGACCTCGGTGACCACCCATCCGCCTCGCGGTGGTCCCTGGCCGGCTAGAATTCCGGACCGCGATCGCTAATTCGCGGGACCCTAAATGGCCCGCGGACCAGCCGGCGGGACCTCGGTGAAGACCCATCCGCCTCGCGGTGGTCCCCGGCCGGGTAGAATTCCGGACCGCGATCGGTACCTCGCGGGACCCTAAATGGCCCGCGGACCAGCCGGCGGGACCTCGGTGAAGACCCATCCGCCTCGCGGTGGTCCCCGGCCGGGTAGAATTCCGGACCGCGATCGGTACCTCGCGGGACCCTAAATGGCCCGCGGACCAGCCGGCGGGACCTCGGTGAAGACCCATCCGCCTCGCGGTGGTCCCCGGCCGGCTAGAATTCCGGGCCGCGATCGGTAACTCGCGGGACCCTAAATGGCCCGCGGACCAGCCGGCGGGACCTCGGTGAAGACCCATCCGCCTCGCGGTGGTCCCCGGCCGGCTAGAATTCCGGACCGCGATCGGTAACTCGCGGGACCCTAAATGGCCCGCGGACCAGCCGGCGGGACCTCGGTGACCACCCATCCGCCTTGCGGTGGTCCCTGGCCGGCTAGAATTCCGGACCGCGATCGGTAACTCGCGGGACCCTAAATGGCCCGCGGACCAGCCGGCGGGACCTCGGTGACCACCCATCCGCCTTCGCTGGTTCCCAAGTCGGCTAGAATTCCGGACCGCGATCGCTAACTCGCGGGACCCTAAATGGCCCGCGGACCAGCCGGCGGGACCCACTTGACTTCCTATCCGCCTTCGCTGGTTCCCAAGTCGGCTAGAATTCCGGGCCGCGACCGGTAACTCGCGGGACCCTAAATGGCCCGCGGACCAGCCGGCGGGACCTCGGTGACCACCCATCCGCCTTCGCTGGTTCCCAAGTCGGCTAGAATTCCGGACCGCGATCGCTAACTCGCGGGACCGCAATTGGCCCGCGGACCAGCCGGCGGGACCCACTTGACTTCCCATCCGCCTTCGCTGGTTCCCAAGTCGGCTAGAATTCCGGACCGCGATCGCTAACTCGCGGGACCCTAAATGGCCCGCGGACCAGCCAGCGGGACCCGCTTGACTTCCTATCCGCCTTCGCTGGTTCCCAAGTCGGCTAGAATTCCGGACCGCGATCGCTAACTCGCGGGACCGCAATTGGCCCGCGGACCAGCCGGCGGGACCCGCTCCACTTCCTATCCGCCTTCGCTGGTTCCCAAGTCGGCTAGAATTCCGGACCGCGATCGCTAACTCGCGGGACCCTAAATGGCCCGCGGACCAGCCAGCGGGACCCGCTTGACTTCCTATCCGCCTTCGCTGGTTCCCAAGTCGGCTAGAATTCCGGACCGCGATCGCTAACTCGCGGGACCGCAATTGGCCCGCGGACCAGCCGGCGGGACCCGCTCCACTTCCTATCCGCATTCGCTGGTTCCCAAGTCGGCCACAAATTACGATTATTCGGCCTCTCGCTCTGGAAGTGCCATCGGCACTTGCTCGGAAAAGTGTCCGCCTCTTCTGGTTCCCTAGGTCGGCCGCCAAAAGCGAAAAATCGGCCTCTACCCCGTTTGGGTACCAGGGGTAGGGTGCAGTACCAACTTTGGTCTTCAGGTGCGCCAGAGCGCGATGGTTGGTCCCACTAGTCAGCGTACTCATCGACGGTTTACTCCCCTTTCGCAAAATATAGTGGGCACGTATGTGCAGGACTGTTTATTTTTATTTTGAAAAATTTTCTAAGTGCCAGCGGACGCTGGCACACGACGTGTCCGAGCCACGATGGTGCCCAGGCCGGACAGCGACGGCGAAAAAGCCGATTCTGGAAGTTTCGAATATGCCAACGGCAAAAGCGGCGCGATGTGTCCGCCTCGGCTGGTTCTCCGGTCGGCCAGAAAAAGTGAAAATTCGGCCTCTCGCTCTGGAGGTCCGACGAACTTTGGCGAATATTTTCTAAGTGCCAACGGGTGTTACACCGTAATGTGTCCGACGCGGCTGGTTCCTCCGGTCGGCCAGAAAAAGTGAAAATTCGGCCTCTTGCTCTGGAGGTCCGACGAACTTTGGCGAATATTTTCTAAGTGCCAACGGGTGTTACACCGTAATGTGTCCGACTCGGCTGGTTCCTCCGGTCGGCCCGAACGAGCGAAAATTCGGCCTCTTCGCCTGGAAGTCCGGCCGACTTGGGCGAATATTTTCTAAGTGCCAACGGGTGTTCGGCCGTAATGTGTCCGACTCGGCTGGTTCCCCGAGTCGGCCCGAAGGAGCGAAAATTCGGCCTCTTCGCCTGGAGGTCCAACGAACTTTGGCGAATATTTTCTAAGTGCCAACGGGTGTTACACCGTAATGTGTCCGACTCGGCTGGTTCCTCCGGTCGGCCCGAACGAGCGAAAATTCGGCCTCTTGCTCTGGAAGATCTGCCAACTTGAGCGAATATTTTCTAAGTGCCAACGGGTGTTCGGCCGTAACGTGTCCGACTCGGCTGGTTCCCCGAGTCGGCCCGAACGAGTGAAAATTCGGCCTCTTGCTCTGGAAGTCCTGCCAACTTGAGCGAATATTTTCAAAGTGCCAACGGCTGTTCGGCCGTAACGTGTCCGACTCGGCTGGTTCCCCGAGTCGGCCCGAACGAGTGAAAATTCGGCCTCTTGCTCTGGAAGTCCTGCCAACTTGAGCGAATATTTTCAAAGTGCCAACGGCTGTTCGGCCGTAACGTGTCCGACTCGGCTGGTTCCCCGAGTCGGCCCGAACGAGCGAAAATTCGGCCTCTTGCTCTGGAAGTCCTGCCAACTTGAGCGAATATTTTCTAAGTGCCATCGGGTCTTGCCCGGAAAAGTGTCCGACTCGGCTGGTTCCCCGAGTCGGCCCGAACGAGCGAAAATTCGGCCTCTCGCTCTGGAAGTCCCGCCAACTTGAGCGAATATTTTCTAAGTGCCATCGGGTCTTGCCCGGAAAAGTGTCCGACTCGGCTGGTTCCCCGAGTCGGCCCGAACGAGCGAAAATTCGGCCTCTTGCTCTGGAAGTCCTGCCAACTTGAGCGAATATTTTCTAAGTGCCATCGGGGCTTGCCCGGAAAAGTGTCCGACTCGGCTGGTTCCCCGAGTCGGCCCGAACGAGCGAAAATTCGGCCTCTTGCTCTGGAAGTCCGACGAACTTTGGCGAATATTTTCTAAGTGCCAACGGGTGTTCGGCCGTAACGTGTCCGACTCGGCTGGTTCCCCGAGTCGGCCCGAACGAGTGAAAATTCGGCCTCTTGCTCTGGAAGTCCTGCCAACTTGAGCGAATATTTTCTAAGTGCCATCGGGTCTTGCCCGGAAAAGTGTCCGACTCGGCTGGTTCCCCGAGTCGGCCCGAACGAGCGAAAATTCGGCCTCTTCGCCTGGAAGTCCTGCCAACTTGAGCGAATATTTTCTAAGTGCCATCGGGTCTTGCCCGGAAAAGTGTCCGACTCGGCTGGTTCCCCGAGTCGGCCCGAACGAGCGAAAATTCGGCCTCTTGCTCTGGAAGTCCTGCCAACTTGAGCGAATATTTTCTAAGTGCCATCGGGTCTTGCCCGGAAAAGTGTCCGACTCGGCTGGTTCCCCGAGTCGGCCCGAACGAGCGAAAATTCGGCCTCTTGCTCTGGAAGTCCTGCCAACTTGAGCGAATATTTTCTAAGTGCCATCGGGGCTTGCCCGGAAAAGTGTCCGACTCGGCTGGTTCCCCGAGTCGGCCCGAACGAGCGAAAATTCGGCCTCTTGCTCTGGAAGTCCGACGAACTTTGGCGAATATTTTCTAAGTGCCAACGGGTGTTCGGCCGTAACGTGTCCGACTCGGCTGGTTCCCCGAGTCGGCCCGAACGAGTGAAAATTCGGCCTCTTGCTCTGGAAGTCCTGCCAACTTGAGCGAATATTTTCTAAGTGCCATCGGGTCTTGCCCGGAAAAGTGTCCGACTCGGCTGGTTCCCCGAGTCGGCCCGAACGAGCGAAAATTCGGCCTCTTGCTCTGGAAGTCCTGCCAACTTGAGCGAATATTTTCTAAGTGCCATCGGGTCTTGCCCGGAAAAGTGTCCGACTCGGCTGGTTCCCCGAGTCGGCCCGAACGAGCGAAAATTCGGCCTCTTGCTCTGGAAGTCCTGCCAACTTGAGCGAATATTTTCTAAGTGCCATCGGCTCTTGCCCGGAAAAGTGTCCGACCCGTCCGGTTCCCTAGTTCGGCCACATAATGTGAAAATTCGGCCTCTTGCTCTGGAAGTCCTGCCAACTTGAGCGAATATTTTCTAAGTGCCATCGGGTCTTGCCCGGAAAAGTGTCCGACTCGGCTGGTTCCCCGAGTCGGCCCGAACGAGCGAAAATTCGGCCTCTTGCTCTGGAAGTCCTGCCAACTTGAGCGAATATTTTCTAAGTGCCATCGGGTCTTGCCCGGAAAAGTGTCCGACTCGGCTGGTTCCCCGAGTCGGCCACGGAATGTGAAAATTCGGCCTCTTGCTCTGGAAGTCCTGCCAACTTGAGCGAATATTTTCTAAGTGCCATCGGGTCTTGCCCGGAAAAGTGTCCGACTCGGCTGGTTCCCCGAGTCGGCCCGAACGAGCGAAAATTCGGCCTCTTGCTCTGGAAGTCCTGCCAACTTGAGCGAATATTTTCTAAGTGCCATCGGGTCTTGCCCGGAAAAGTGTCCGACTCGGCCGGTTCCCTAGTTCGGCCACATAATGTGAAAATTCGGCCTCTTGCTCTGGAAGTCCTGCCAACTTGAGCGAATATTTTCTAAGTGCCATCGGGTCTTGCCCGGAAAAGTGTCCGACTCGGCTGGTTCCCCGAGTCGGCCCGAACGAGCGAAAATTCGGCCTCTTGCTCTGGAAGTCCTGCCAACTTGAGCGAATATTTTCTAAGTGCCATCGGGTCTTGCCCGGAAAAGTGTCCGACTCGGCTGGTTCCCCGAGTCGGCCCGAACGAGCGAAAATTCGGCCTCTTGCTCTGGAAGTCCTGCCAACTTGAGCGAATATTTTCTAAGTGCCATCGGGTCTTGCCCGGAAAAGTGTCCGACTCGGCTGGTTCCCTAGTTCGGCCACATAATGTGAAAATTCGGCCTCTTGCTCTGGAAGTCCTGCCAACTTGAGCGAATATTTTCTAAGTGCCATCGGGTCTTGCCCGGAAAAGTGTCCGACTCGGCTGGTTCCCCGAGTCGTCCCGAACGAGCGAAAATTCGGCCTCTCGCTCTGGAAGTCCTGCCAACTTGAGCGAATATTTTCTAAGTGCCATCGGGTCTTGCCCGGAAAAGTGTCCGACTCGGCTGGTTCCCCGAGTCGGCCCGAACGAGCGAAAATTCGGCCTCTTCGCCTGGAAGTCCTGCCAACTTGAGCGAATATTTTCTAAGTGCCATCGGGTCTTGCCCGGAAAAGTGTCCGACTCGGCTGGTTCCCCGAGTCGGCCCGAACGAGCGAAAATTCGGCCTCTTGCTCTGGAAGTCCTGCCAACTTGAGCGAATATTTTCTAAGTGCCATCGGGTCTTGCCCGGAAAAGTGTCCGACTCGGCTGGTTCCCCGAGTCGTCCCGAACGAGCGAAAATTCGGCCTCTCGCTCTGGAAGTCCTGCCAACTTGAGCGAATATTTTCTAAGTGCCATCGGGTCTTGCCCGGAAAAGTGTCCGACTCGGCTGGTTCCCCGAGTCGGCCCGAACGAGCGAAAATTCGGCCTCTTCGCCTGGAAGTCCTGCCAACTTGAGCGAATATTTTCTAAGTGCCATCGGGTCTTGCCCGGAAAAGTGTCCGACTCGGCTGGTTCCCCGAGTCGGCCCGAACGAGCGAAAATTCGGCCTCTTGCTCTGGAAGTCCTGCCAACTTGAGCGAATATTTTCTAAGTGCCATCGGGTCTTGCCCGGAAAAGTGTCCGACTCGGCTGGTTCCCCGAGTCGGCCCGAACGAGCGAAAATTCGGCCTCTTGCTCTGGAAGTCCTGCCAACTTGAGCGAATATTTTCTAAGTGCCATCGGGTCTTGCCCGGAAAAGTGTCCGACTCGGCTGGTTCCCCGAGTCGGCCCGAACGAGCGAAAATTCGGCCTCTTGCTCTGGAAGTCCTGCCAACTTGAGCGAATATTTTCTAAGTGCCATCGGCTCTTGCCCGGAAAAGTGTCCGACCCGTCCGGTTCCCTAGTTCGGCCACATAATGTGAAAATTCGGCCTCTTGCTCTGGAAGTCCTGCCAACTTGAGCGAATATTTTCTAAGTGCCATCGGGTCTTGCCCGGAAAAGTGTCCGACTCGTCTGGTTCCCCGAGTCGGCCCGAACGAGCGAAAATTCGGCCTCTTGCTCTGGAAGTCCTGCCAACTTGAGCGAATATTTTCTAAGTGCCATCGGGTCTTGCCCGGAAAAGTGTCCGACTCGGCTGGTTCCCTAGTTCGGCCACATAATGTGAAAATTCGGCCTCTTGCTCTGGAAGTCCTGCCAACTTGAGCGAATATTTTCTAAGTGCCATCGGGTCTTGCCCGGAAAAGTGTCCGACTCGGCTGGTTCCCCGAGTCGGCCCGAACGAGCGAAAATTCGGCCTCTTGCTCTGGAAGTCCTGCCAACTTGAGCGAATATTTTCTAAGTGCCATCGGGTCTTGCCCGGAAAAGTGTCCGACTCGGCTGGTTCCCCGAGTCGGCCAGAAAAAGTGAAAATTCAGCCTCTTCGCCTGGAAGTCCTGCCAACTTGAGCGAATATTTTCTAAGTGCCATCGGGTCTTGCCCGGAAAAGTGTCCGACTCGGCTGGTTCCCCGAGTCGGCCCGAACGAGCGAAAATTCGGCCTCTTGCTCTGGAAGTCCTGCCAACTTGAGCGAATATTTTCTAAGTGCCATCGGGTCTTGCCCGGAAAAGTGTCCGACTCGGCTGGTTCCCCGAGTCGGCCAGAAAAAGTGAAAATTCAGCCTCTTCGCCTGGAAGTCCTGCCAACTTGAGCGAATATTTTCTAAGTGCCATCGGGTCTTGCCCGGAAAAGTGTCCGACTCGGCTGGTTCCCCGAGTCGGCCAGAACGAGCGAAAATTCGGCCTCTTGCTCTGGAAGTCCTGCCAACTTGAGCGAATATTTTCTAAGTGCCATCGGGTCTCTCCCGGAAAAGTGTCCGCCTCGTCCGGTTCCCTAGTTCGGCCACGGAATGTGAAAATTCGGCCTCTTGCTCTGGAAGTCCTGCCAACTTGAGCGAATATTTTCTAAGTGCCATCGGGTCTTGCCCGGAAAAGTGTCCGACTCGGCTGGTTCCCTAGTTCGGCCACATAATGTGAAAATTCGGCCTCTTGCTCTGGAAGTCCTGCCAACTTGAGCGAATATTTTCTAAGTGCCATCGGGTCTTGCCCGGAAAAGTGTCCGACTCGGCTGGTTCCCCGAGTCGGCCAGAAAAAGTGAAAATTCGGCCTCTTCGCCTGGAAGTCCTGCCAACTTGAGCGAATATTTTCTAAGTGCCATCGGGTCTTGCCCGGAAAAGTGTCCGACTCGGCTGGTTCCCCGAGTCGGCCAGAAAAAGTGAAAATTCGGCCTCTTGCTCTGGAAGTCCTGCCAACTTGAGCGAATATTTTCTAAGTGCCATCGGGTCTCTCCCGGAAAAGTGTCCGACTCGTCCGGTTCCCTAGTTCGGCCACATAATGTGAAAATTCGGCCTCTTGCTCTGGAAGTCCTGCCAACTTGAGCGAATATTTTCTAAGTGCCATCGGGTCTCTCCCGGAAAAGTGTCCGACTCGGCCGGTTCCCTAGTTCGGCCACATAATGTGAAAATTCGGCCTCTTGCTCTGGAAGTCCTGCCAACTTGAGCGAATATTTTCTAAGTGCCATCGGGTCTCTCCCGGAAAAGTGTCCGCCTCGTCCGGTTCCCTAGTTCGGCCACATAATGTGAAAATTCGGCCTCTTGCTCTGGAAGTCCGACGAACTTTGGCGAATATTTTCTAAGTGCCATCGGGTCTCTCCCGGAAAAGTGTCCGCCTCGTCCGGTTCCCTAGTTCGGCCACGGAATGTAATAATTCGGCCTCTCTGAGGTACCAGGGGAACGCATTTAGGTACCAGGGGTAGTCGCTGAGGTACCAGGGGTATGCATTTAGGTACCAGGGGAGACCACTACGGTCTGTTGGTCCCCCTAGTTAGTGTACTCATCGGTTTACTCCCCTTTCGCAAAATATAGTCGGCACGTATGTGCAGGACTGTTTATTTTTATTTTGAAAAATGTTCTAAGTGCCAACGGAAGCTGGCACACGAACTGTCCGAGCCACGATGGTGCCCAGGCCGGACAGCGACGGCGAAAAAGCCGATGTGTGTTTGATGGAAGTTTCGAATATTTTCAAAGTGCCAACGGCACTTGCGGGGTGATGTGTCCGCCTCGTCTGGTTCCCCAGGTCGGCCAGAAAAAGTGAAAATTCGGCCTCTTCTCCTGGAAGTCCGGCCAAGTTTGGCGAATATTTTCTAAGTGCCAACGGCACTTGCGGGGTGATGTGTCCGCCTCGTCTGGTTCCCCAGGTCGGCCAGAACAAGTGAAAATTCGGCCTCTTCTCCTGGAAGTCTGGCCAAGTTTGGCGAATATTTTCAAAGTGCCAACGGCACTTGCGGGGTGATGTGTCCGCCTCGTCTGGTTCCCCAGGTCGGCCAGAACAAGTGAAAATTCGGCCTCTTCTCCTGGAAGTCTGGCCAAGTTTGGCGAATATTTTCAAAGTGCCAACGTCACTTGCGGGGTGATGTGTCCGCCTCGTCTGGTTCCCCAGGTCGGCCAGAACAAGTGAAAATTCGGCCTCTTCTCCTGGAAGTCTGGCCAAGTTTGGCGAATATTTTCTAAGTGCCAACGACTCAACAGCCGTAAAGTGTCCGCCTCGGCTGGTTCCCCATAACGGCCAGAACAAGTGAAAATTCGGCCTCTTCTCCTGGAAGTCTGGCCAAGTTTGGCGAATATTTTCTAAGTGCCAACGACTCAACCAGCGTAAAGTGTCCGCCTCGGCTGGTTCCCCATAACGGCCAGAACAAGTGAAAATTCGGCCTCTTCTCCTGGAAGTCTGGCCAAGTTTGGCGAATATTTTCTAAGTGCCAACGACTCAACCAGCCTAAAGTGTCCGCCTCGGCTGGTTCCCCAGGTCGGGTACCACAAGTGAAAATTCGGCCTCTTCTCCTGGAAGTCTGGCCAAGTTTGGCGAATATTTTCTGAGTGCCAACGACTCAACCAGCCTAAAGTGTCCGCCTCGGCTGGTTCCCCATAACGGCCACCAAAAGTGAAAATTCGGCCTCTTCTCCTGGAAGTCAAGCCAAGTTTGGCAAATATTTTCTAAGTGCCAACGACTCAACCAGCGCAAAGTGTCCGCCTCGGCTGGTTCCCCATAACGGCCATGAAAAGTGAAAATTCGGCCTCTTCTCCTGGAAGTCAAGCCAAGTTTGGCAAATATTTTCTAAGTGCCAACGACTCAACCAGCGTAAAGTGTCCGCCTCGGCTGGTTCCCCAGGTCGGCCACCAAAAGTGAAAATTCGGCCTCTTCTCCTGGAAGTCTTGCCAAGTTTGGCGAATATTTTCTAAGTGCCAACGACTCAACCAGCGTAAAGTGTCCGCCTCGGCTGGTTCCCCAGGTCGGCCACCAAAAGTGAAAATTCGGCCTCTTCTCCTGGAAGTCAAGCCAAGTTTGGCAAATATTTTCTAAGTGCCAACGACTCAACCAGCGTAAAGTGTCCGCCTCGGCTGGTTCCCCAGGTCGGTCACCAAAAGTGAAAATTCGGCCTCTTCTCCTGGAAGTCTGGCCAAGTTTGGCGAATATTTTCTGAGTGCCAACGACTCAACCAGCCTAAAGTGTCCGCCTCGGCTGGTTCCCCATAACGGCCACCAAAAGTGAAAATTCGGCCTCTTCTCCTGGAAGTCAAGCCAAGTTTGGCAAATATTTTCTAAGTGCCAACGACTCAACCAGCGCAAAGTGTCCGCCTCGGCTGGTTCCCCATAACGGCCATGAAAAGTGAAAATTCGGCCTCTTCTCCTGGAAGTCAAGCCAAGTTTGGCAAATATTTTCTAAGTGCCAACGACTCAACCAGCGTAAAGTGTCCGCCTCGGCTGGTTCCCCAGGTCGGCCACCAAAAGTGAAAATTCGGCCTCTTCTCCTGGAAGTCTTGCCAAGTTTGGCGAATATTTTCTAAGTGCCAACGACTCAACCAGCGTAAAGTGTCCGCCTCGGCTGGTTCCCCAGGTCGGCCACCAAAAGTGAAAATTCGGCCTCTTCTCCTGGAAGTCAAGCCAAGTTTGGCAAATATTTTCTAAGTGCCAACGACTCAACCAGCGTAAAGTGTCCGCCTCGGCTGGTTCCCCAGGTCGGTCACCAAAAGTGAAAATTCGGCCTCTTCTCCTGGAAGTCAAGCCAAGTTTGGCAGATATTTTCTAAGTGCCAACGACTCAACCAGCGTAAAGTGTCCGCCTCGGCTGGTTCCCCAGGTCGGCCACCAAAAGTGAAAATTCGGCCTCTTCTCCTGGAAGTCAAGCCAAGTTTGGCAAATATTTTCTAAGTGCCAACGACTCAACCAGCGTAAAGTGTCCGCCTCGGCTGGTTCCCCATAACGGCCACCAAAAGTGAAAATTCGGCCTCTTCTCCTGGAAGTCAAGCCATGTTTGGCAAATATTTTCTAAGTGCCAACGGCTCTTGAGCCGAAAAGTGTCCGCCTCGGCTGGTTCCCCATAACGGCCACCAAAAGTGAAAATTCGGCCTCTTCTCCTGGAAGTCAAGCCAAGTTTGGCAAATATTTTCTAAGTGCCAACGGCTCTTGAGCCGAAAAGTGTCCGCCTCGGCTGGTTCCCCAGGTCGGCCACCAAAAGTGAAAATTCGGCCTCTTCTCCTGGAAGTCAAGCCAAGTTTGGCAAATATTTTCTAAGTGCCAACGGCTCTTGAGCCGAAAAGTGTCCGCCTCGGCTGGTTCCCGCGGTCGGCCTTCAAAAGCGAAAATTCGGCCTCTTCCCCTGGTAGCCCTGCCAACTTGTGCGAATTTTTTCTAAGTGCCAACGGCTCTTGAGCCGAAAAGTGTCCGCCTCGGCTGGTTCCCTCGGTCGGCCCCAAAAAGCGAAAATTCGGCCTCTCCCTCTTTAGGTACCAGGGGCTGGGGTACCAGGGGGAGGGTGCAGTACCAACTTTGGTCTTCAGGTGCGCCAGAGTACGCTAAATGGTCCCCCTAGTCAGCGTACTCATCAACGATTTACCGCCCTTTCGCAAAATATAGTCAGAACGAGCATGGGGGGCGCATAATTTACCCCACAAAATGAAAGGGCCCGGTGCCGAGCGCTTGGTCATGGCCGCCAGCAGCGCCCCTTGCTCGGTGGGAACACAACACGCAGGGTTGCACAGCACCCTGGAAGGCACAAAGAGAGTGAAAAATTTTCTAAGTGTCACTCTTGACGAAAAATGTCTAAGTGCCTCTCTTGACGAAAAATTTCTAAGTGCCACGCTTGACGAAAAATGTCTAAGTGCCACAGCGCTCGAAAATTTCCTAAGTGCGAGCACGGCTGTGAAATATTCAAAGTACAAGGAACGCTGGCAGAATCTCTCGACGGCCGTCTGCTCCCGGCGGCCGCCGTGAAGTCTCCCCTCCCGGGGACGGCTGTCTGCTCCCGGCAGCCGTCCTTAACCCCCTCCCCACACGTTGGACGAACACCAGCCGAGGGCGAAAGGCTCGCGGTGTGGAAGGATCGTGGCCACGGCTAATCTAGCGATGCCCGCGTTGGACGGTCACACCGCACGACAGAGCGGGGCCTGCATCCGGCGCGAGGCGGCCTTCAGGCACGTGGCTCGAGACGACCTCACCCGCCCTAGCCCGGAGCGGAAAGACTTTGAAATTTTCAAAGTCCAAGGAACACTGGCAGAATGGGAGGACCGGCCGCCTCCTTAAACACAGGCCGGAGAGATGGAGCGGGATCAGCGGCCCGCGCGTTGAGCGAACACCGGCCGAGGGCGAAAGGCTCGCGGTGTGGAAGGATCGTGGCCACGGCTAATCTAGCGATGCCCGCGTCGGACGGTCACACCGCACGACAGAGCGGGGCCTGCATCCGGCGCGAGGCGGCCTTCAGGCACGTGGTTCGAGACGACCTCACCCGCCCTAGCCCGGAGCGGAAAGACTTTGAAATAGTCAAAGTCCAAGGAACACTGGCAGAATCTCTCGACGGCCGTCTGCTCCCGGCGGCCGCCGTGAAGTCTCCCCTCCCGGGGACGGCTGTCTGCTCCCGGCAGCCGTCCATAACCCCCTCCCCACACGTTGGTTGAACATCAGCCGAGGGCGAAAGGCTCGCGGTGTGGAAGGATCGTGGCCACGGCTAATCTAGCGATGCCCGCGTTGGACGGTCACACCGCACGACAGAGCGGGGCCTGCATCCGGCGCGAGGCGGCCTTCAGGCACGTGGTTCGAGACGACCTCACCCGCCCTAGCCCGGAGCGGAAAGACTTTTCAAAGTCCAAGGAACACTGGCAGAATGGGAGGACCGGCCGCCTCCTTAAACACAGGCCGGAGCGACCGAGCGGGATCAGCGGCCCGCGCGCAGGGTCTTTGAAATGTACAAAGTCCTAGGGACAATGGCAGAATCGCTCGACGGCCGTCTGCTCCCGGCGGCCGCGGTGAAGGGACTGTACACCCCACCCGGGGACGGCTGTCTGCTCCCGGCAGCCGTCCTTCCCCCCCACCCCACACGTTGACCGACACCGGCCGAGGGCGAAAGGCTCGCGGTGTGGAAGGATCGTGGCCACGGCTAATCTAGCGATGCCCGCGTTGGACGGTCACACCGCACGACAGAGCGGGGCCTGCATCCGGCGCGAGGCGGCCTTCAGGCACGTGGTTCGAGACGACCTCACCCGCCCTAGCCCGGAGCGAAAAGACTTTGAAATATTCAAAGTCCAAGGAACACTGGCAGAATGGGAGGACCGGCCGCCTCCTTAAACACAGGCCGGAGCGACCGAGCGGGATCAGCGGCCCGCGCGGAGGGTCTTTAAAATGTACAAAGTCCTAGGAACAATGGCAGAATCGCTCGACGGCCGTCTGCTCCCGGCGGCCGCGGTGGAAGGACTGTACACCCCACCCGGGGACGGCTGTCTGCTCCCGGCAGCCGTCCTTCCCCCCCACCCACACGTTGACCGACACCGGCCGAGGGCGAAAGGCTCGCGGTGTGGAAGGATCGTGGCCACGGCTAATCTAGCGATGCCCGCGTTGGACGGTCACACCGCACGACAGAGCGGGGCCGCATCTGGCGCGAGGCGGCCTTCAGGCACGTGGTTCGAGACGACCTCACCCGCCCTAGCCCGGAGCGGAAAGACTTTGAAATTTTCAAAGTCCAAGGAACACTGGCAGAATGGGAGGACCGGCCGCCTCCTTAAACACAGGCCGGGCGAAAAATATGCGAATGTTGGGCGGAAAGACTTTGAAATATTCAAAGTCCAAGGAACACTGGCAGAATGGGAGGACCGGCCGCCTCCTTAAACACAGGCCGGGCGAAAAATATGCGAATGTTGGGTCTCATCCAAGAAAGGGAGTTACCGGCCGCCTCCTTAAACACAGGCCGGGCGAAAAATATGCGAATGGTCCATCCAAGGAAGGAGGAGCGGCCGCCTCCTTAAACACAGGCCGGAGAGATGGAGCGGGATCAGCGGCCCGCGAACTGAGCGGCCGAGGGCGAAAGGCTCGCGGTGTGGAAGGATCGTGGCCACGGCTAATCTAGCGATGCCCGCGTTGGACGGTCACACCGCACGACAGAGCGGGGCCTGCATCCGGCGCGAGGCGGCCTTCAGGCACGTGGTTCGAGACGACTTCACCCGCCCTAGCCCGGAGCTGAAACTCTGCGAATGTTAACATCCAAGGATGGAGGCAACGGCCGTCTCGTTAAGCTGAGGCCGGAGGAAAGTCTGCGGATTCGGGGCATCCAAGGCAGATGGAGGTGCCGGCCGCCTCGGTAAACAGAGGCCGGACCGACCGACATGCGACCATGACCCGCCTTGGTAGGGCCCCCACCGGCCCCGGCTAGCGCCGGCGTTGGGTGGACGGTTCCTCCCCACTTGCGGGTCGCCCTCTAGCGCTACGGCCGCCGCGCGAGCGCGCGCTCCGACGCCGCCCCCGCAGGCCTAGCGCGAGCCGTACGGCAGCGAGACCGAGACGCCCCGATTCCACGCACGCACCTAGCGGCCATCAACGGAGGCCGAGCGCGCGATCCGACTCGCGGCACGCCACGTGGGCGTCCGCCGGCCGCGCCGGTCTACCGCGAAAGATGTTTCTCAAACCCTCGCCTAACCTAGGGACGGCTATCTCGGGAAGCCGCCCCCGCATCTGCACCTATCCGCTAAGCCCTCCCGACCACCGCGAAGCGGGAGGACGTCTATCGTGGCCGCCGGGGCGTATGACCCCTCCGCGTGAGGCGTGCGGGCTCGGGTGGGCCGCAACGACCGAGTCTGACTCGGACGGGGCGCAGCTTCCCTCCCGGTCGCAGCATCAAGCGCCGATCGCGCGACGTCACCAGCCCCCCGGGACGGTTCGTCGGGAGCACGGTACAGGCACGTAGCTCACTCTCCAGCTGGCCGCAGCGGGCCGCACCGACCGAGTCTGACTCGGCCGGGGCGCAGCTTCCCGTCTGGGTGACAGCGGCGACGAGCTGCGACTGTTGGCCGCCGCCCCTTCGTCCTTCCCGGATCCCCCCAGTGCCGACTCAACTCCGCATCCTGGCCGCAGCGAGATACCGT
>NW_028284254.1:0-2500 GCF_059516105.1 Syngnathus floridae | reverse complement strand
TGGTACCTAAAATTTTCTTCAGCGGCGGGCCCCGGGCCTAAACTTTCTCCGGGCCGCGCAACACGCACTCTCCGCCAGACACCGACGGAGGCAACGTCCCCCTCCTGCGGTGACAAAAAAAATCCACCCCTGGTACCTAAAATTTTCTCCAGCGGCGGGCCCTTGGCTGAAACTTTCTCCGGGCCGCGCAACACGCACTTTGCGTCGGACGCCGGTCCCAAAGCGCCACCCCGGACCACCACAAGGCTACAGCCACCATCCCCAAGCGCCACCCCCGACCGCGACAAGTCGACCGCCACCAGGCGACCACCACCACCACCATCCCCAAGCGCCACCCCCGACCGCCACCAGGCGACAGCCACCATCCCCAAGCGCCACCCCCGACCGCCACCAGGCGACAGCCACCATCCCCAAGCGCCACCCCCGACCGCCACAAGGCGACCGCCACCATCCCCAAGCGCCACCCCCGACCGCCACCCCCCGACCGCCACAAGGCGACCGCCACCATCCCCAAGCGCCACCCCCCGACCGCCACCCCCCGACCGCCACAAGGCGACCGCCACAAGGCGACCGCCACCATCCCCAAGCGCCACCCCCCGACCGCCACCCCCCGACCGCCACCCCCCGACCGCCACAAGGCGACCGCCACCATCCCCAAGCGCCACCCCCGCCCCGACCGCCACCCCCCGACCGCCACAAGGCGACCGCCACAAGGCGACCGCCACAAGGCGACCGCCACCATCCCCAAGCGCCACCCCCGACCGCCACCCCCCGACCGCCACAAGGCGACCGCCACCATCCCCAAGCGCCACCCCCCGACCGCCACCCCCCGACCGCCACAAGGCGACCGCCACCATCCCCAAGCGCCACCCCCCGACCGCCACCCCCCGACCGCCACCCCCCGACCGCCACCAGCCGACTGCCACCAGCCGACCGCCACCAGCCGACCGCCACCAGCCGTTCGCGGTGTGCGCCTCCGGCGCCACCGGTCCCAAGCACCATCCCCAAGCACCATCCCCGACCGCCACCCCCCGACCGCCACCCCCCGACCGCCACCAGCCGACTGCCACCAGCCGACCGCCACCAGCCGACCGCCACCAGCCGACCGCCACCAGCCGTTCGCGGTGTGCGCCTCCGGCGCCACCGGTCCCAAGCACCATCCCCAAGCACCATCCCCGACCGCCACCCCCCGACCGCCACCCCCCGACCGCCACCAGCCGACCGCCACCAGCCGACCGCCACCAGCCGACCGCCACCAGCCGTTCGCGGTGTGCGCCTCCGGCGCCACCGGTCCCCAAGCACCATCCCCAAGCACCATCCCCGACCGCCACCCCCCGACCGCCACCAGCCGACCGCCACCCAGCGACCGCCACCCGCCGTTCGCGGTGTGCGCCGTTATCCGCCTCTCGGTGGTCCTTGCCGGGCGTGGGTCGGCGTCCACTGTCGGTACGTTACGGGACCATAATTGGCCCGCGGACCAGCCGGCGGGGCTCTCTTGAAAGCTTACCCGCCTTCGCTGGTTCCCTGGTGGGCCGCGAGTGGCGAGAATTCGGCCTCTTCGCCCGGAGCACTGCTCAACTTTTGCGAAAATGCACTAAGTGCCAAAGCCCATTCATTTACAACGGCGTGTCCGCCAGAGGGCGCATTTCCCGCCGCGGACCGGCCGGCGGGGCTCGTCGGAGAGCGTGTCCACCTCTCGGTGGTTCCTGCCGGGCGTGGGTCGGCGTCCGCTGTAGGTAGGTGACGGGACCATAATTGGCCCGCGGACCAGCCGGCGGGGCTCTCTTGAAAGCCTACCCGCCTTCGCTGGTTCCCCGGTCGGCCACGAGTAGCGAGAATTCGGCCTCTTCGCCCGGAGCGCGGCTCAACTTATTCGAAAATGCACTAAGTGCCAAAGCCCATTCATTTACAACGGCGTGTCCGCCAGAGGGCGCATTTCCCGCCGCGGACCGGCCGGCGGGGCTCGTCGGAGAGCGTGTCCGCCTCTCGGTGGTCCTTGCCGGGCGTGGGTCGGCGTCCGCTGTCGGTACTTTACGGGACCACGTTCGGCCCGCGGACCAGCCGGCGGGGCTCTCTTGAAAGCTTACCCGCCTTCGCTGGTTCCCCGGTCGGCCGCGAGTAGCGAGAATTCGGCCTCTTCGCCCGGAGCGCGGCTCAACTTTTGCGAAAATGCACTAAGTGCCAAAGCCCATTCATTTACAACGGCGTGTCCGCCAGAGGGCGCATTTCCCGCCGCGGACCGGCCGGCGGGGCTCGTCGGAGAGCGTGTCCGCCTCTGGGTGGTCCTTGCCGGGCGTGGATCGGCGTCCGCTGTCGGTAGGTGACGGGACCACGTTCGGCCCGCGGACCAGCCGGCGGGGCTCCATAGAAAGCTTACCCGCCTTCGCTGGTTCCCCGGTCGGCCACTAGTAGCGAGAATTCGGCCTCTTCACCTGGAGCCCGGAGCGACTTTTGCCAAATTTTTTCTAAGTGCCAAGGGCTCTCGCGCCGCGATGCGTCC
>NW_028284253.1:0-32293 GCF_059516105.1 Syngnathus floridae | reverse complement strand
CATCTATTGGTGCTGGCGAGCAGACTGCTGGCATTGGCGTTCCTAGTCCTTGCCTTTGCACAGCCTTTCTTGCAAAAGAACGACAAGGCACTTGCGTGGGACAACGCGCGGTAAGTGTATACGTAGACAATAGTTTCAGTATGGAGGCCGAAGGTGCGAATGGCCGTGCGCTCGACGTAGCGCGTGCTGCGGCGCAAGAAGTGGTTTCTTCTTATGACCAAACAGGGCGGTTCCAAGTACTTACAACCGACTTAAACAGCAGGCAGCAGCGCACCATATCGCGAGACCAATGTATTGAAGATATTAGCCAAATACAGATTGGCACCTACGAAAGGCCGTTGAGCAAGGTGCTGGCCCGGCAGCGCGAGGTACTGAACAGCACGCCGGTTCCTGCCCCGTACCGCAATCCTCTTTACTGACCTACAACGGGCGAACATGGACGTGGATCAATGGAAGAACGACACGGCCATTACCAAGATTATTGTTCCGGTAGCGACCAACAAACAATCCAACCTGTATATTGATAGTGCTTGGTTCAACACACCAGTGCGGCGGTTGGAACAAAGGGAATCGCTGATCGTTTCGCGTACGAAATGCCGGAGAACTGGACATGGAGAACATTCCCATGCGATTGTTTCTCAACGGCAGGCAGCGAGCGGTGGCAACCTTCAGCGTAAGCGCGGGCGGGCAGGCTGATACCGCGCTACTCTTTACCCATGACCGTGCCGGCATTCAACAAGCAAGGGTCGAAATCGATGACCAACCCATTTGGCATGACAATACCTACCATCTATCCTATTCTGTTGCACCGCGTACCCATATCTTGGTATTGGGCGGTATCCATCCGGAAAGTGACCGAGCCATCGAGACCGTGTTCAGCCATGACAGCCTGCACCAGATATCTTTGGTACCCTACCGCTCCGTTCAACTGGACAAGTTGGATCAACAAGATCTCATCATCCTGAACCAACTGCCCGATATATCCAGCGGGCTTGGTCGAGTGCTAAAGGAAGTGGTGAAAGAGGGTGCAGCGTAGCGGTATTTCCCGCCGCCGACCGCCCACCCTCAGCATATAATAAATTCTTCACCTCATTGCGAGCTCCAACCTTGGTGCTTGGGATACGGCACAAACACGGGTTACCCGCATTTCTACCGAAGACCCTTCTACACCGCCGCCTTTGACCGTATGCCGCACAACGTAGACTCCCCGTGGTCAGCGGTCGCTACCCAATTACCAATAACGCACATACAGATGCCGTTCTTCGGTTGCAGGATGAAAAACCGTTTCATGCCATTACGCGCTACGGGCAAGGGCATCTGCATACGATAGCTATTCGCTGGAAGAAAGGTATGGAAACTACACTCGACACGCCTTCTTCGTAGCCGGTTTGCTGCGTATGGCCGAAACCAGCCGAGCGAGTGGACAACTCTCTTATCGCATCAGTAAGGATGCATTGATACCTGTGCTGCGCGCAAACCTGAGCGCTGCCGCGGTACCGCATTTATTGGGACCAGTAATGTAGATATAATCCCTGAACTACGCCGTGTGAGAGGCGACCACTTTGTCGTTCTGCATGACCAGGAACTGCATGCTGGCAATTACTGGCTAACCCTTGATGGCGACACCCTGCAAGGCATCGGCTTGAACTACGACCGCGCCGGAAGCACAATGGATCGCATGATGCCAAAGGAACTACGAAACATGCTGGAACAGCGTGGGCTGGATACCTACAAAGTGTTAGAAGAGGGAACGCGCAACATAGCCACTAATTTGAGCGAGCACGAACGGGGCACACCATTGTGGAAATGGTGCATATTGCTCACCCTCCTATTTTTGCTCATCGAAACTGCATTGATTCGCTGGATCCGATGAGCCATCTCCTACTTCGCCAGGCCAAAGTAATCGACCCAAAAGGGCCGCATAACAGCAAACATGTGATGTACTGATTAGGAACGGTCATATCGAAAAAATCGGAAAACGAATAACTGCCGGGAAGGCGAAGGTCATCAAATCTGCCGACCTTCATGTATCACTGGGTTGGGTGGATAGTAGCGCGCATTTCCGTGAACCTGGCTCAGAACAAAAGGAAACGATTCGCACTGGACTAAACGCGGCGGCTCAAGGAGGCTTTACGCATGTAGCGGTTCTGCCCAGTACGGTTCCATTTATCGACTCACGCGCAGGTATTGCGTTCTTGCAAGACCGAGCTCGAGGACACGCCGTAAAACTCTTACCCATCGGTGCACTGAGTAAAGGCGGGAAGGGTGAACAGTTAGCAGAACTCTATGATATGTGCGAAGGTGGCACCAGAACCTTCACCGACGATGCCCCGGTAACGAACACCCGATTACTGATGATGGGCCTACAGTACGTTCAGCGATTTGATGGCACAATTATCACTTACCCCTGTGATTTGGATTTATTAGCAGGTGGTCAGATGCATGAAGGCCCTAACAGTGTGGCCGCTGGCATGAAAGGCATTCCGCCCGTGGCTGAAGAGGCCCAACTTGCGCGCGACCTACAGGTACTCGCATACACAGGTGGTCGCATGCACGTTGGGGCTATTAGCACTGCTGCTAGTGTGGCACTTATAAGAAACGCCAAGGCCGATGGCCTTCGAGTAACCTGTAGCGTGGCTGCGCATAACCTGTTGTTCGACGATACGCTTGCTGCTGCTTACAACACCTCGCTCAAGGTCATGCCGCCACTGCGCAGTGTCGAACATATAGCAGCGTTAGTAACCGGCCTGCAGGATGGAACCATCGATACCATTTGCTCCGAGCACCGACCTGAAGATACCGAGCATAAAGTATTGGAATTCAATCAAGCGACCTTCGGTGCCTGTACAATCGCGCATGTTTTTCCGGCTGCCTTAACTGCTCTAAAAGGCCAACTGCGCATAAATAGGTTAGTGCAAATACTATCTCATGGCCCGCGAAAGGTATTCGGGCTCGATGCGCCGCATATTGAGGAAGGAGCCAAAATTGACCTCACCTACTTTGACCCTAGCATGAGAGGAACCGCGGAGACGAGCAGCAGTAAAGGAGTAAACGACCCGTTCGTAAGCTGCGCGCTGCAAGGAAAAGTCCTAGGAATTGTCGGGTCAAGAACGTTGGATTACTAAATTAAGCAGTAAGCAGCTCTCGAAATTCCGCCTGTACAGTCTGTGAGCGGTCTTTGGCGTACCACTTCTGCAGAGCAATATTCAGTTCTTCGTAAGGCAGTCGCTCGGCTTCTGGCAAAGCCTTATTGTCCAGCACTAATTGCTGCGCCGGTGCAGGGCGAGGCCCCCAAGAGAACAATACAGTACCCTCGGCGGATATGCTGATGAGTTTGGGTATGCTCCTACCCCCATTCGTCAGAAACGCATCCATCAGATCAAGATTCTCGTCGCGGTATAGCACCTTTAGCTGCACGTTGCGGACGGCATCCGCTAGCATGGCAATGGCCGGCAAGTTGGTGGCTGCATCGCCGCACCAAGACTCCGTAAGGCACAGCCAGGTTTGTGGTGTGGCCTGTTTCAGCACGGTATGCATGCCGTCCATCATCCTAAAAGTCTTTACAACGCGGTTCATACGCGCAAAATTGAGCTTCGTAAAACGAATCAGGTCTTCACGCTGCTCCGCGCCGCTGGTTTTGCCAGCAGTCTGCATACCGCCCACGATGTCGTAATACTGATCGAAGGACATACCCTTCTTCGCTTTGGCACCAAATTCTTCTGCCGTCATTGCACTTCACTTGTCTTATTCATTTCCTGAAACTTCTGAATCAGCTCCTCATCGCTTAGGTATACATTCTCCATCATCACCTTCGCATCTTCAGCATACTTATGGGTCAGGATAACCGGTAATCACTTGCTCATACGCCCGCTTGGCCTCTTCCTCCATGCCGGGCATATCATCGAAAGTGAACGCCTTCATATAGGCCGCGTCTACGGCCTTGAACCAATCTGAAAACTCAGTTCTTATCCGCTCATAATGCTTTATCGCATCCTCATGTTGGTTTAACTGCCGGGCGGTACTTCCAGCACGAAACAGCACGTGCGGTGTAATAGTGTCTGCAGGAAAATTATTCACATGTTGCACGTAAACTTCGTACAAGTTGCGAACGCCCCTCGGGTCAAAACTCTCGGCATTGTATATGGAATCTTCCATTTTCTGGATGCCCTCAAAAGACTGCAGAGAGGTCATCTCTTCGCCCTTGTCTGAGGGTGTGCCATCAGCAGAGCCTCCGCAAGCCGCGAATAGTGGTGCAACAAGGCAAAATGTAAGTACTTTCTTCATTTTCTAAGGGGAAATTTCATTCGGTAAGCCACATCGACATTGCCTTGTGCGATATCTCGCAGCTTGCTTTTCAACAGTTTTCGGCGAAGGAAAGGTAAGTGGTCTGTAAAGAGTATGCCGTCTAGGTGATCGTGCTCGTGCTGAATCACTCTAGCGGCAATGCCTTCAAACGTCTCTTCCTTTAGATTGAAGTCTAAGTCATAGTACTCAACCGTGATGCTAGGCTGGCGAAAAACCTCCTCTCGCATCCCGGGAATGCTAAGGCACCCTTCGTAAAATCCCCATTCCGCGCCCTCCTCCTCAACAATGAAGGGGTTAATGAACACACGTTTAAACCCTGTAAGTGGGGCATACTCCGCACTGTCCTCAGCAACGGACTGGCATCCAACACGAACATGCGCAAACCCTTTCCAATCTGAGGACAAGCCAATCCTACACCGTTTGCGTTGTACATTGTCTCGAACATATCCTCAATCAGCTCGGTAAGGCCCTCGTGTCCCGGTTCAATCTCATTGGTCTCCTTCTTGAGAATCGGGTCACCGTAAGCAACTATGGGCAGAACACTAGCCATTCGTGGGGCGCGAATTTAATCGAATATCGCCAGCCACACTGAACCTGCCGAAGGGCTGTCACCCATGCTTGCCGGGGGGCTCAGTTTGCCCAAGGAACTACGGTATGTTGAAGTAACCAACAAATATCGTTACAGAACTTTCTTGACATTGCCGCTCATTGCTAACCCAATTAAGGAATCTTTGACTGTCGCTTACATGCTGATCGAAATGAAAAAAAACAAAACCTCTGTATTATGCCTGTTGGCTGTGGCTTTCAGCGTACAAATACTCCATGCGCAAACTCAGGTAGGATTGGATATCGACGGCGAGGCGTTGCTGATCGATCAGGAAGCTCGATTAGCATGCCTGATGCCAATACGATAGCCATCGGAGCGCCGGCAAACGACGGAAACGGAACGAGTGCTGGGCACGTTCGCGTATATGAATATAACGGCACAGCCTGGGTGCAAAAAGGCCTAGACATAGACGGGGAGGTGACCGGCGACCAATTTGGCTTCTCCGTTAGCATGCCCGATGCCAATACCGTTGCAGTCGGGGCTGTTTTTAACGACGACGCCGGAAGTAGCGCGGGACAGGTACGCATTTATTCATGGAATGGCATGACTTGGATGCAATTAGGCCAAAACATAAATGGAGAAGCAACCAGTGACCAATCTGGTTTCTCAGTGAGTATGCCCGACGACAGCACCGTGGCCATTGGAGCGATATTGAACGACGGAAACGGAAACAGCTCGGGTCACGTGCGCATCCATTCGTGGAATGGCATGACTTGGGCACAAAAAGGTTAGACATAGACGGAGAAGCGGCCGGTGACCAATCTGGTTTCTCCGTAAGCATGCCAGATGCGAACACCGTGGCCATTGGGGCTGATGGTAATGATGGAAGTGCAGGAACTGCCGGACACGTTCGAATTTATTCGTGGAATGGCATGGCGTGGATTCAAAAAGGACAGGATATTGACGGAGAAGCGTCTAGTGACCGCTCAGGAAGAGCATTGAGCATGCCGGACGAGAACACGGTGGCCGTTGGTGCCTTTTTTTAACGATGGGAACGGAAATGCTGCCGGCCATGTGCGAATTTATGAATTCAACGGTACGGTGTGGATGCAAAAAGGGGTAGACATAGACGGAGAAGCGGCCGGTGACCAATCCGGCTTCTCAGTAAGTATGCCCGACGCCAATACCGTTGCCGTTGGAGCAGACGGTAATGATGGGAACGGAAGTAGTGCCGGACATGTTCGCATCTATTCGTGGGATGGTGCGGCGTGGGTACAACTGGGTATGGACATTAACGGGGAAGCTGCTGGTGACCAATCCGGCCTATCGGTGAGTATGCCCGATGCCAATACCGTGGCTATTGGCGCTCCACAAAATGACGGAAACGGGGAAGGTGCAGGGCACGTGCGGGTATATAACGTAAGCCGTCCTTGTGACAACACCTTTAGCATCTTCACTAGCGTGGCCTGTGGCAGCTACACATCTGCCAGTGGCAATTTTACGTGGTCCAGTTCGGGAATCTACATGGATACTATTCCAAACCAAGCCGGGTGTGATAGCGTCATTACCGTAAACCTGACCATTAACAATGCATCTGCAAGCACCATTACGTCAAGTTCCTGTGGTAGCTACACATCTCCCAGTGGCAACTTTACGTGGTCCAGTTCGGGAATCTATATGGATACTATTCCAAACCAAGCCGGGTGTGATAGCGTCATTACCGTAAACCTGACCATTAACAATGCATCTGCAAGCACCATTACGTCAAGTTCCTGTGGTAGCTACACATCTCCCAGTGGCAACTTTACGTGGTCTACTTCGGGAATCTACATGGATACTATTCCAAACCAAGCAGGGTGTGATAGCGTCATTACCGTAAACCTGACCATAAATGACGTGGACACTTCGGTAACAGAAACCAATGCCATCCTCAGTGCCAATGCCGTAGGGGCAAGCTACCAGTGGTTGGATTGTGACAATGGTTCTACTGCCATTGCTGGAGAGACCAATCAAAGCTTCATAGCCAGTTCCAACGGGAACTATGCCGTTTTGGTAAGTGCCAATGGCTGCACAGATACCTCCGCGTGCGTAATGCTAAGCACAGTATCGGTCGTTGATAATGGCTTTAAGAAAGACCTCAATCTATTCCCAAACCCCACCAACGGGCCGGTCAATATCAACCTCGGCGCATCATATACCAATATTACCGTGCGCGCCAAGAATGCCCTAGGGCAGGTGGTCTTGCGCAAGAACTACCCTGCGGCCCAGCAATTCGAGCTTAACCTGCAGGGCAAGCCTGGGGTGTACATCGTTGAAATTACCTACAACCAGCGCACAGCGGTTTTGCGACTAACAAAACAGTAGCTACAATTGGTTTAACCCTCAGAATAAGGTCGCCTCGAACGGGCGGCCTTTTCGTTCCTATGTATCCGAGAGGCCGGCGAAGAATCAACCATGAGCTGTCAGCTTGAGCCCATGGAAGTCCCCTTCCTCCTGGCCAACCACCCTTGCAAAATAATCGTCGCACTAATGCGGTCTAGCGCCCCCTTAGTGCGCCGGTGCTTCTTTTTTGCTCCTGACGCTATCATACTTTGCTGGGCCAAAGAACTCGTAAAACGCTCATCCACAGTTTGCACCCACTTGTCCTTGTACGAACGGCGCATGTGTTTCACAAATTCCTGAACCAGACCGGTCATCCTCTGTGGTAACCCGTCCAAACGCACTGGCAAGCCGATTACGATTCCTTCTACCTCTTCCTTGGCAAAATAGCCATCCAAGTAGCTCTTCAATTCATGGTTAGGCACGGTTTCCAGCGGAAAGGCAATCAAGCCTTCAGGGTCGGTAACGGCCATACCTACACGCTTGGTGCCGTAATCTATAGCGAGGATTCGGGGCATTGGTGCATAGTTAATCGTTAATGCTTAACAAAAACAACATGGCGAACATATCATAGATAACCATTAACGTTGTGCCATGCAAGCCATTATAGAAGCCGCGTGGAGCGAACGAGAACGCCTGAAAGACTCAAGTACCGTAAAGACCATAGAGACCGTAATCGAGGAATTGGACAAAGGTCGGTTACGTGTCGCACAACCCATCGTCTCGAACGATGGGCCTAATAGGTGGCAGGTGAACGAGTGGGTCAAGAAAGCCGTGCTCCTCTATTTTCCCATCAGGAAGATGGAAACACTTGAGGCCGGGCCGCTTGAGTTCCATGACAAGATGACCCTCAAAACGGGTTACGCCGGCATGGGCGTTCGGGTAGTCCCCCATGCCGTAGCCCGTTATGGTGCGTACCTAGCCAAAGGCGTTATTATGATGCCCAGCTATGTGAATATAGGCGCGTATGTAGGCAGTGGAACGATGGTAGATACCTGGGCAACGGTAGGTTCTTGTGCGCAGATCGGAGCCGATGTACACCTGAGTGGTGGCGTCGGTATCGGGGGCGTATTAGAACCCGTACAGGCTGCACCTGTAATAATTGAAGACGGTGCCTTTATCGGCTCTCGATGCATTGTGGTAGAAGGAGTGCATGTGGGCAAGGAAGCCGTACTGGGCGCGAATGTGGTGCTTACCGCCAGCACAAAGATTATAGACGTTACCGGTGACAAACCGGTGGAAACCAAAGGCCATGTACCACCGCGATCGGTGGTCATTCCTGGTGGTTATATGAAGCGTTTTCCTGCAGGAAACTTCCAAGTGCCTGCCGCCTTAATCATTGGCAAGCGCCAAGAAAGTACCGACAGGAAAACAAGCCTTAATCAGGTCTTGCGCGAGCATGAGGTGGCAGTTTGATTCCTTTCAATTGGCCCATCCAACATTCTTGGGTAGTTAACTATTGAAGAACTGCCCGATATGTCGTTCTATTGCCCTCCCGTACTTTCGTCCCATCAAGGTTTTAATCATACAAACCGCCTTCCTCGGCGATGCCATCTTGGCCACAGGCCTCCTTGAGACGCTGCATGCAAGCATGCCTAACACCCAAGTACACATGGTAGTGCGTAAAGGCAATCAAGGACTGTTCGATGGCCACCCGTTCCTAGACAAGCTGTATGTATGGAACAAAGGCAAAGGCAAAACGAAAGACCTGTTGCGGATTATTGGCCAAGTGCGCAAAGAGAAATATGACCTGGTCGTGAACTGCCAGCGGTTTTGGAGCACTGGCCTACTCACAGTGCTAAGTGCGGCCGAGGTGAAAGTAGGGTTCCGAAAGAATCCACTTTCCTTTTCTTTTACCCGCAAGGCGGAACACAGTATAGGTAACGGAGCGCATGAAGTGGAGCGTCTAAATGGCCTTATCGCCCATTTGGGCATAGAAAGGAAACCGCCACGCCTATATCCCAGGACGAGTGATAAGGAGAACACCGCATGGGGCATTGACCGCGTTGGGTCTTATATCACCATTTCACCTGCTTCCGTTTGGTATACCAAACAATGGCCACAACACAAATGGGTAGAATTGATTAAGGCACTACCGCAGGATGAGAAAATCATACTGCTCGGTGGCCCGAGCGATCGTGCGCTTTGCACCTCCATCGCCCAACAGGCAGGGCGTGGAACCGTGTTGGCCGGACAGTTGAGCCTCCTGCAATCCGTCGCAATCATCGGCGGAGCAAAAATGAATTACGTAAACGACAGTGCACCCTTACATATGGCAAGTGCCATGAACGCACCGGTTACTGCTGTGTTCTGTAGTACCGTTGCCGCCTTTGGTTTTGGGCCTACCAATCGCAACGGAAAGATAATCGAAACCAACCAAGAGCTTGCCTGCCGCCCTTGCGGACTGCATGGAAAGAAAACCTGCCCGAAAGGACATTTCAAGTGTGCCGAAACCATTGACATAGCCACCTTGATTAGATGAACGAAGAGCTTATTCGCGCAGCAGCAGCAATCAAAGCAGGGCAAACCCTCCTCTACCCTACCGACACCGTTTGGGGTCTCGGCTGTGATGCCAGTAACACTCAAGCCGTAGCGGCGGTGAGCCAGCTCAAAGGCCGCTCCCCAAAAAAAAGCTACATCGTACTGGTCAACCATGCGGGTCAACTGCAGCGTTATGTAAAGAAGGTACCCGATGTGGCCTGGGACATCATCGACAACAGCGATAAGCCCATTACCCTAGTCTATCCAGAGGGCATAGGCGTTGCGCCTGAAGTATTGGGCCCTGATGGCTCTATTGCAGTGCGCATAACAAAGAACCAATTCCTGTGCAAGCTAATCGGCCGAGCCAACCGCCCACTGCTGAGCACAAGTGCCAACCTGAGCGGAACGACTACCCCGCAATACTTTGGCGATATTGCCAACGAAATCCGCTCAGGAGTAGGTCACATTGTAGATTTGCAGCCGCCCGGCGGGGAGCGTTCCAAACCCTCCTCGATCATCAAAATCGCGCGGAATGGAGAGGTCACCATTATTCGACATTAGCACAGAACGAGCGGCGCAAGTGCTCAACGGCCCTTTGTTCGAAGCGCTTTGCGCACAAGCCAAAGAAGATGGTGCCAGGGCGTTCCTGATAGGCGGCTATGTGCGCGACCTGATACTTGGCAGGCCCTGCAAGGACATTGATGTGGTCGTGGAGGGTGATGGCGTGGCCTTCGCCAAGACAGTGGGCGCTCGACTGAACGCCGGTAAGGTGAGCGTGTTCAAAAACTTCGGTACGGCCATGTTCAAAACAGGCGATACCCAAGTGGAGTTCGTTGGGGCCAGAAAGGAATCTTACCGGGACGATAGCCGCAAGCCCAACGTTACACCAGGCACCATCAAAGACGACCAAGAACGTCGAGATTTTACTATTAACGCACTGGCCATTGGGCTGAGTCCCGAAAACCGAGGACAGCTGATTGACCCCTTCGATGGCGTAACCGACCTAAAGCAGGGAATACTGCGCACGCCGCTAAATCCGGACATAACCTTCAGTGACGACCCTTTGCGTATGATGCGCGGCGTGCGTTTTGCAACACAACTCGGTTTCCGCATGGCTCCGACCACCTATGAAGCCATCATGCGGAACGTGCAGCGCTTAGACATCATCAGCATGGAGCGCATCACCACCGAAGTGAACAAGATTGTTGCCACCCCAAAGCCTTCAGTGGGTTTAAAGCTACTGTTCAACACGGGCCTCCTACATAGATTCCTTCCCGAAATGGTTGCCCTGCACGGTGTTGAAGAACGTGACGGCATCAGACATAAGGACAATTTCTACCACACACTAGAGGTGCTGGACAATGTTTGTGCGGTAAGCGATAACCTTTGGCTACGCTGGTCGGCAATCATGCATGACATCGCTAAACCACCCACCAAACGTTTCGACAAAAAGGCCGGGTGGACCTTCCATGGCCATGAGGACAAGGGTGCGCGCATGGTCAAGGGTATATTCAGAAAGCTCAAACTACCGCTTGACGAGAAGATGCGGTACGTGCAAAAACTCGTTCGCCTGCACCTGCGACCCATTGCGCTTACGAAAGAGGAAGTAACCGACAGTGCGATCCGGCGACTCCTGTTCGATGCGGGCAATGACATTGATGACCTAATGATGCTGTGCAAAGCAGACATTACCTCGAAGAACGAAGCCAAAAAAAGACGTTACCTGCGCAACTACGAAGCCGTGAAGCAAAAACTGGTGCAGGTAGAGGAAAGTGATCGAATTAGGAATTTTCAACCACCGGTTACGGGAGAAATCATCATGAAAACCTTTGGAATTGGGCCTTGCCGAGAGATAGGTACCATCAAGACGGCCATCAAAGACGCGATACTGGATGGCGACATTTCGAACAATCAGGAACAAGCCCAGGCGTTAATGCTCAAACTGGGCCAGGAACTCGGCTTGCAGGTGAAGGGCTAACAATCGACATTCAGCCCAAAAAGCACAACTGCAGCGTTCAGCAACTAGCTTTGTAGTGCCAATTCGGTCAAAGCGCACCTCAATCATGTCAATTTATCGTTTTCGCATACTTATGGTCGACGACAGCGAAGCTATCCGCGATATCGAAATCGAGAGTCAGGACACCTTTGATTCGTTCCACCGGGCTATACTCGATGCCTTCAATTTCAAGGGTCAAGAGATGGCCAGCTTCTACCTGAGTGACTCGGATTGGAACTATGGCCGGGAGATTCCTTTGGCCGATATGGGAATGGCCGAAGACGGCAAGAATCCACCGGTGCTAATGAAGGATATGCAGGTGCGCGACTGCATGCGCAGTACCCGACAGCGCTACATTTATGCGTACGACTTCATGAGCATGTGGAATTTCATGGTAGAACTGGTCCATGCAGGAGAACCAGAAGAAGGTGCGCAATACCCTCGGCTGGTATTCGCCGCCAACGATGCACCTTCAGAATTCAGTCGCGTTGATGGTTTACTGGAAGGACAAGATGAAACGGATTCAGCCACGGATTCACTTGATCAAGATATTGACGCTGGTTTCGGTCATGGCAGCATCGACGACCTAGGACAGGAATTTGTTTGAGATGCGGGAAGCCACGCTCATCGTAGTGGGTGGCCCCACCGCTTCGGGCAAAACGAACTATGCAGTGCGATTGGCCAAAGAATTGGGAACAGAGGTCATTTCCGCCGATTCCCGCCAGTTCTACCGGAAATGCAGATCGGCACAGCAAGGCCTACCGTGGCGGAAATGCAAGGTGTTCGGCATCACTTCGTTGGCCACTTGAGCGTTCATCAACACTTGAGTGCCGGGGCATTTGCGGAAGCCGCGTTGCCAATTAGCAAGCGGCTTATTGACGAGCATGGGCGGGCGATTGTCGTTGGTGGAAGCGGCCTTTACCTCGACACCCTATGTTACGGCTTAGATACCTTGCCAGTTGCTAATCTTGAACTGCGCAAGCGCTTGCAAACTCGCGTGCAAGAAGAGGGCCTTTCTTCACTGGTGGCTGAACTTGAACGCCTCGACCCAGCTTCTGCCCAGCACTTGGACCCGCACAACCCGCACAGGGTAATCCGTGCACTGGAAGTCTGCATGCAAACGGGGCAGAAGTTCAGCCAGCTAAAGCGCGGAAGAAAACAAGCACGTGAGATTTTTAGATTACACAAAGTTGCCATACGTTGGGAACGGGCAGCGCTTTACAAGCGTATCAACCAGCGGGTTGACCGTATGCTGGAGAACGGCCTGCTCCAAGAGGTCGAACGTCTGCTACCCCACCGACACCTACCGGCGTTGAACACCGTTGGTTACAAAGAGATATTTGATGCTATAGACGGTGTGACAACCATGGATGTGGCCATCACCAAGATCAAACAACACACCCGCAATTATGCCAAGCGGCAGTTGACCTGGATGCGAAGAGATATGGATTGGAATTGGGTAGAATCCGAAGTACATTGATTGCCGAAATCATAGATCTGTAATCGCGAGGTTAACTTTTAATTATTTGTAAAGAGTACTGAAAAAATCTTCGGCAAATTGCTACCTTACCAATGTCGAAAACGACGAAAATCTAATCACTAAACAATGAGTACTGAGATTAAAACTAGGACCACTGAAGAAGTGGCCAACAGACTAACAGAACTATGCCGCCAAGGCCAGCATGAGAACGCGGTAAATGAGCTTTACGCCGAGAACATCACCAGCAATGAGATGCCGGGGTTCCAAGGCCCATCGCCTGAATGTGTTGAGGGCAAGGCCAACGTCCTGCAAAAGTCCGTGCAATGGGGCCAAGGCGTACAGGAAATACACTCGAGCAAAGTGAGCGATCCAATGGTGGCCGACAACCATTTCGCCGTGAACTTTGATATGGACATCACCTTTAAAGACGGAAACCGCATGCACATGAAAGAAATGGGCGTATACCAGGTAAAGAACGGTGAAATCGTAAACGAGCGGTTCTTCTACAATACAGGCACATGACCTGGCCCTCCAAGTCCATTCAGAGGCTCCAGCATGGGGCCTCTGTTTTGTTATACCCACATGAGGTAATAGAAGAACAGAGCAAGAGCAGAGAACGCACAGCCAATGCCATTCTTACACAAATGCCACCTTGTGCCTGTCCAAGGTTAGTGTTTCATATGAAGGCCTTTCGCTCCCAGACGCTACCGGTCAGAGCGTGCCGCCCATGACGCTTCATGCCCCTACGGCAACCCTTCGATAAGCTCAGGGTGATAAAAGGGGCTTGGCCCTTCGGTAAACTCAGGGTTACATTGGGGAGTAAGGAGAAAAAACAATGAAATGACCATTGGTAAAGCGCTCTGCGCGAGCATCAGGCAGCCAATTGTATGTTCGGGCTACTGAGAGCAACCCATTGCATATTCCAGGTTCTATAAAAGTGTATAACGCTACATTCGCGCCCGTGTAATAAGACTTTGAACAATGCTGGAAAATCTATTTACCCTGTTCATGCTCATCCTGTTGCAGGCAGTGCTTGGCTTTGATAACCTCCTGTATATCACGCTGGAATCAAAAAGAGCACCGGCTGAAAAGCAGAAGTACGTGCGCACGCTGGGCATCTCCATTGCTATGGTGCTTCGGATTGTGCTCCTGTTCTTACTACTACAGCTAATTCAGTATACACAGAATCCATTCTGGCACCCGCATATTGAAGGAGTGGTTCATGGTTCGGTGAACTTACATAGCTTGATTGTGCTGTTCGGTGGTGGCTTTATTATTTATACGGCCATTAAGGAAATATGGCACATGATGCGTATGGATGAACATGAGGCTGAAGCAACTAAAGAGAAAACATCCGTGTCAAAGGTCATTACACTAATCGTTGTCATGAACTTGGTTTTCTCCTTTGATTCCATTCTCAGTGCCATGGCCTTAACTGATGTTTTCTGGGTCATGGCAACAGCAATCATAATCGGCGCCTTGCTTATGCTCTGGCTTGCAGATAAGGTGGCAACGTTCTTGGAAAGAAACCGAATGTACGAGGTACTTGGCCTTTTCATCCTCTTTGTGGTAGGCATAATGCTCGTTACGGAAGGTGGTCATTTGGCGCATCTAGAATTCTTCGGCGAGCCGATTACACCAATGACCAAAACGACTTTCTACTTCGTAATCGCCGTGCTGGTAGTCACAGACATTGTTCAGGCCAGATATCAAAAGAATTTGGACGCCAAAGTGCGCCAGAACAAAGCGAGAAAACCATGATGAAATCTGTAGCGTTTTTCGATTAGCCTTGCGGTAAAAAGGCTATAAAGCGTTCTAGGAAAAACTGGGATTTTGTGCGACCCGGACATAAAATACCTGGGAAGAACGGCGATGAGCTTGTAGGGCAGTTCTACGGTATGTTCCAGGGTAACCTAATCACCTTCAACCTCGGCGGAGAGCAGAACGCTCAGGCTGTTGAGCCGTTCGATAGTATAACAGTGGCCGAAAGGCAATTGAGAGGAGCGGGAGTGCCAATCGTGCGATACGCATTCGGTCTTGCTGGTATGGCAATCAAAGACCCGGAGGAGAACGTCGTCCTGATTGAACAACAGATATATGCAATCTGTGCCCTGCGGTTGCGGTCACCCAATCAAGGTATTCCAAACCAAGGCTACCAACAATACATTTGTGCGCCATGAATAAGACAACACTCATTGCTTTGTGCACTGCATGCACATTCCTGTATTTAGCGTGCGGTTCCAATCAGCCGGTTAAGGCCGTTAAAGATGGGCAACTGCCGGCGGAGGTAAATGTGTATACCAAACGCCACTACGATAGTGACAAAGCACTTTTTGATACCTTCACAAAGGAAACAGGAATCAAGGTTAACGTAATACGGTCAGGTTCTAGCGGTGCACTTCTTGAACGCATGGCTCAAGAAGGTTCCAACAGTCCGTGTGACCTGTTTATGACATCGGATGCGGGAAATTTGGGCTTGGCGAAGCGCAAAGGCTTGCTACAGGCTGTTGAAAGTTCGGACCTCACCAAACATGTACCTGCAGCTTACCGTGACCCAGATAACCACTGGTTCGGATTAAGTGAACGCGCTAGGATTATTGCGTATGCCAAAGGTAAAGTAGACACGGCAGCTATTGCCTCCTATGAAGACCTTACGGAGGATGCATTTAAGGGACGTATATTGGTGCGTAGTTCGAGCAATATCTACAACCAAAGCCTTTTAGCGGCCATGATTGCCCACCTTGGTGCGGAAAGAGCCAAAGAATGGGCCGCAGGCATCGTTGCGAATATGGCTCGCAATCCCAAAGGGGGCGATACCGACCAGCTTCGTGCGGTTGCGGCGGGGCAAGGTGATGTTGCCATAACGAATAGCTACTACGTAGCCCGACTGATGGCGAGCAGCAAACCAGAAGACCAAGCCGTAGCAGAGAAGATAGCTGTGGTATTTCCTAACCTGGGCGGGAATGGAACCCATGTGAACGTTAGCGGTGCTGGAGTGGCCAAGCACAGCCCTAACCGGGAGGCTGCGATAAAGCTACTTGAGTTCCTTGTAAGTGAGACCGGGCAGGCGGCTTTTGCCCAGGGTAATAACGAGTACCCGGTGCGCGCTGGCGTATCCTTGCCAAAGGTGCTAGAAAATTGGGGGCCGTTCAAGCGGGACGACCTCAACATGAGCGCGCTCAGTGATAACAACGCCCAAGCATCGCGCATCTTCGACGAGGTAGGTTGGAAGTAATCGTTGATGACCAGACGCACCAAGAACCTTAGTGGTCAATGGCTGGTCATGCTCTGCGGTTTAGCTCTCGTAGCGCCGCTCGTAGTGGTGCTATCCGCACCGCTACACGCGGAAGCACCGCAATGGGAACATGTGCTTCGCTATACACTCGGCGATCAGTTACTGGTTAGCATAACCCTAGTTGCAGGCAGTTGCTCCGTGGCCGTTCTATTTGGAGTCCCGACCGCATGGATTATCAGTACCTATGATTTCCAATGGCGCAAATGGCTATCACGTTTACTAGTGCTGCCGCTGGCCTTGCCCACGTATATCGCTGCCTTCACTTATGGTGACTTGGTGGGCCCAACCGGTAGCTGGTCTCTTCTGTTGCAAGAATCAACCGGTTTTTCGTTAGACATCATGAACCCTACTGGCCTTATTCTGATTTTGGGAGCAGTGTTATACCCTTACGTGTACTTACCATGCCGTGCCTTATTCTCTTATGGTACAGGAGGGCTGCAAGAGGCCGGGCGCACCTTGGGTGCAGGTGGTTGGAAGCTGTTCACCAAGGTTGGGTTACCACTAGCAAGACCGGCTATTGCCGGAGGAACGCTACTGGTTTGCATGGAGGTGCTGAACGACTATGGTGCGGTCAAGCACTTCGGGGTGCGTACCCTTACCACGGGAATCTTCACCAGTTGGCACAACAAGGGAGACCTCGGAACTGCTTTACGAATTGGATCCATCATGCTATTTGCAGTGCTGGTGTTCCGGGCAGTTGAGCGTTGGCAACGTCGGCGTAACAGCTATGCCTTCGTACCCCTTACCACCGTCAAACGACGAATGACCGGGCTCAAAGGAGCGGTCTTGTTCTTCGCGTGCGCGGTGCCTATACTCCTGGGTGCCGTTATACCCATTGGCAAAATACTAGGTGATGCACTAATTCCTGCGCATTGGGAAAAAGCCATAGACTATTCTCTTGTACAAGCAGTTGGCAACTCAGCGCTGCTGGCGTCATGCGGAGCCTTGGGGTCTGTTGCCATTTCTCTGCTGTTCGCCTACACGATTCGCTATATGGAAGGCAAGGGAATGAGCATACTCGTTACCACCGCATCGTTGGGTTATGTAATACCCGGTGCAGTTATTGCGGTTGGCACCATGACGGTTGCCGGTGTGTGGGACAGGAATATTGGCTGGCCGATACTTATTGGATCGTTTCTCGTTCTGTGTTATGCAATGATCGTGCGTTTCTTGGCAATTGCATCCGAAACAATAGGCGGGGGTCAAAGCTCTGTTAATCCTGGCTTACTCGAAAGTGCCCGCATGCTGGGTGCCGGTCCAGTAAGGACTTTTCTCCGGATCGAAGTTCCGTTACTAAAGCGTTCCCTCCTCGTGGCTGCAGCACTGGTCTTTGTCGAGATTACTAAGGAGCTACCGCTAACCCTGATTCTGCAACCCTTCGGCTTTGTAACCTTGGCCACGCAAGCCTATCACTTTGCCGGTATCGAGCTGCTATCAGAGTCATCGGTCGCGGCCCTATTCATTGTACTTTGCGCCTCTATTCCCATATTATTGGTTGACCAACGCTTGAACCAAAACCTTTGAGTTCCTTACTCAACATCACCGACCTGTCCATTTCCTACCGCAACCGTGCCGTCGTAGAAGGTTTCAGCCTTTCCGTGCCGGCATGTAGTGTGCAGGCCCTCACCGGCCCCAGTGGCTGTGGTAAAACCAGTATACTGCGTTGTATAGCTGGTTTACAAATACCTCGGAAAGGAAGTATTGTTTGCGATGGCGTTAACCTACATGGACTTACGCCCGAAAAACGGCCAGTAGGTTTGGTTTTTCAAGGCAACGCCTTATTCCCTCATCTAACGGTATACCAAAATCTAGCCTTCGGTCTAGCACGCATACCGAAGTCAGAGCAGAAGGAACTAATCGGTGATATGCTGGCCTTACTGCATCTTCAAGAATTGGGTAAGCGCAGGCCGCATGAACTTTCCGGAGGGCAGCAACAGCGTGTAGCCATTGGTCGCAGCCTGATACGAAAACCGAAAGTACTGCTGATGGATGAACCCTTTAGCGACCTAGATTTGGAGACAAAAGCGTCTGTTCGCGCAGAGGTAAAGAGCATACTGAAAGCACATGCCATAACAACCGTAATCGTATCGCATCACGCAGATGATGTAGCCGAAATGGCCGATTGTATCATGACCATGTAGCGCGATATTTGTTACAGCAAACCTCTATCCTTACAACGGTGAAGAAACTGTGGTACATACTGGCCTCCTTTGCTATACTGGCAGTCGGGGTGTTGTATGTTTCGCCTTTTCTTTCCCAATCAGAAGCACACGGAAAGGGTATACTGGTAGTTGAGGGTTGGATGGATACCACCCAGTTGGCATTGGCCGCCAACGTGTACCGCAACGGCAGCTACGATAAGGTAGTAACAACAGGAACAATACGCCAATGCGCACATTATTTGCGCACTGGTGAGCAAGTAATCTTTAGTAAAGCCCGAGGCAAGATAGGGCTTGTCCGATTCTCTGCTGCCGGTCTGCCCGGAGCACAAATAGCCATTATTTCAGAACAGGATACCTTACTGAAAATCGCAGTGGAGCCATCGACCCAACCCTATGAGGTGGTAGTACCCGAAAGTAAAGATCGTTTGACCGTTACGACCTATACGTCCATGCCCACAGGTTCGGCCGTTTACGTCGCAATTCTCAACTCAATGCAGATCAAGGGAATAGATGCGCATTGCTTCTTCAACACGGTAGACAAGTTCAGTGCTGAAGGAATGGAGCTAGAAGCGGGTAGATATTTTTCAGGCCAGGCCAAAAAACACCTGATGCGCTATGGTGTGCCCGAAAGCGAGATCGTCTCCTCCCCTTCTTCGCCCTGCGGTGCCGGTGGAAGGACGGTGTGCAATAGTGAGTGGTTTTCGGTTTTGGCCGGTGCGCGAAACTGGAAAGAAGGAGACCTTGTGACCCATGGTGTGCATGCCAGACGCAGCCGAAGCGTCTATGCCAATCACCTACCAGAGGAGTTTAACTTAGGTGTTGTTTCCCTGGAAGATTATCGTACTGAGGGAACGGCATGGCTTTTTAATGGCAGGGGGTGCTATCTCGTTTTCAAGGAGCTTTCCGCCCTGTTGCTAGGAACTGCAATTGACCCGATTCGTGAAATACAAGAAAAATGGACAAACAAACGCCACCAGAAGCCCAACGCCCAAGCCTCGAGGAACTCGCACCGTGCCAACAAGGCTACGTGCGCCTGGCCGAAGGAGAGCACTTGTTCGACGCATTGGAAATGGCATTAGCCCGTACCGTAAAAATGGCCAAGGTTCTTCCAGAGAACGGTGGATTATTAACATACGCTCCGAACAAATGGACCATCAACGAAATACTCCAGCACCTAATCGACACAGAGCGCATTTTTTGCAACCGCGCATTGCGGTGTGCGCGTAACGACCAAACAGATCTTCCAGGCTACGACCATGTCGCTTTTGTTCCTGAAAGTGCTGCAAATAGAAGGCGCACCGACCTGATTGTCAAAGAATTGGTGGCTGTGCGCATGGCAACCATTGCGCTATTCGTAAGCTTTACCGAGAAAATGCTCATGCGACGCGGTTCCGCTGATGGAGGGGATATTGGTGTTGCTGAAATGGGCTGGATTATTGCCGGCCACAACGCCCATCATTTGAAGATTATCCAAGAAAGATACCTAGCTAATTGAACAAGATGGTTCGGTAGTATTGCATAAACAAGGGTGTTAACCTCAGGGGTATCTATGAAAGTAGGTGTTGTCGGTTACCTCCTCGTCATGAAAGATCCCGATAAGGTCCTGAAGCATGACGTCCGGTTCGAGGACACCCTTTCCGAACAGGTCATCTAACGCGGAATTGCCATAGAACAAAGTCATTTTATTGCGCCTTACGAGTTGTCTGACCCTAGGATCATCTCCAATAATTGCAACCGTATCGACCGCATAATTCCGCTGAAGCACCTTACCCATGGCTGTGGCCGTGACCCCGCGCATGATTACATCTTCCAAGGTAACGTTCACGTTCTGAGTTCCACGCTGCTGTGCAAAAGCATAGGTGCCCCCCGCATCGTGTATTAGCGTGGCCATGTAGCTATCGGCTCCTGGCACGTGCCAATTACCCTGCCAGCTACTCCCGAATATGACTCGGTCGCCGGAAGCACTTTCTGCAGCTGCCTGTTGCGCAAAGTATCGGTTTTTGATGCCGTCGAAAAGACTATCTGCTCGTTCCCGCTGGTTCAAAATAACGCCGAAGACCTTTATCCATTCTGCTCGGCCCAACGGGTGCGGCTCTAAGTACTCTGTTATCGCTATCGTTGAGAGGTCTTTAGGAAGATCCTCCATCTTTTCGGAAAAAGGTAAGACAGTGAGCAAATCAGGTCGCACTACAACCAATTGCTCCATATCGAGTTTGTTACCGTTGTTTAACTCAACTAAACCTCCCCGGTTATACTGCGCCTTTACCGTGCTATCGTGTACATGCCGCAAATGCACACCTGCAACCAAGTGAGCTGCCCCGTTCAAAGCCACTACGAAGGAGATGTGGGTGGTACTGGCCACTGCCAGTCGCTCAACAGGTGCCGAAATTCCCTTTCGGTGTTCCGCAGAATCGGCAATTCGGAAAAGATACACCCCAACGGTATCCAGTGCCTCGCCTGAGCGGTCGAAAACACTAACTTCAACCAAGCCCGGTGCTTCGTACAAGGCAAAGAACTTTGCATGCTGTAGCGGTACCTCGGCCCAGCCCTCCCTTCCAACGGCCGAGGATGAAGGGCTGGGCGCGCCGCATGAGCCTAACAACCAGGTAGTCAAGAGCACCGCTCCGACCTTCATTCCTGTTCCAGAACGAACATTAGGATTTCCTTATCGACCATTTCCAGGTCTTCAGAACCTCCTAGTACCGGCATGTATAGAGGAGCATCGGGCATTAGGCCTCGGGTTGAAACCGGTTCTGCACCCCTGTCTAAGTCGTAACATACAAGCGGTAACGCAAGCCGAACACCGGTCTTACGTCCGGTAAAAACGTACTTGTGACCATCACAAAATGAGGTTTTATTGGTGCCACTCTCTGCACCAAGAATCATAGCACGCTGGTCGCGTCTTCCCATCAGGGCAACACCCGCAGCCGCACCGACTGTTCCACCGTCGGTAATGATATAAACCAATCCATTGAACGGGTACCTATCGGGATCCCGCATCTGGAACACCTCATCCTTCTTCGATAGTTCATACCGATTCCCATCCTTGCTCAAATCACAGCGGCTGTACAACTTCAACACCGCCTCTACCGGAAATGAGTCTGGGAAGTGCGTTGGATGGAGAACTCGCATGGTAGCACCTTCGAGCAAGCGATACGGTTCATTAGCAAATAGGGCATATATCTCTTCTGCAAACTGCAGTTCCATTCCCGCAGTACCTCGCAGGTCAATTACCAAGGAACTCACCCTGGGCTTCTTTAGCATTTTACGGACTTGCGCGAGCATACCCTCGGGCTTGATGTTCTCCTTTGTGATAACCAATTTGTCCAACGTTGGTACCCGAAACCAGACAACCCTTCCATCTCCCACAAGCTCTGTCGTCCACTGGGCCGACGTTACCTCTTCTTCAGCACGGTACACCGCATCTATCTCTCGCTTGGAAAGGCCCTTGAACATTACACTGTTCACTTTCCCCTTTGCCAGATACTCCACTTCGAATTCGCTGGCACGCTGCACCGCTCTGTGAAACATTATCGGGAAAGACCGCATAATTTCGTGGTTTACCCTTGAAATATTCTGTGCATCAGTGGACAACGCGGAGCGCATAGACCGAAGAATATCTTTTGCGGTTATACCATTGATTCGTTCAATTCTGGCCCCGGCAGGTATCGTCTGAAACCCTTTCAGCTCATCGAATAGATACAGCTCATCATTCAATACCTGTACCTGTAGTGGCAGTAATTTAATCTCGCCCAACAATTCTTCTTCGTAAGGCGTTGGTAAGGATATCTCTGTGCTTGCATCACCCAGCATTCCAATGAGCACCTGCAGCTTGTCCATATACTGATACACGTTGCAGGGTAAGGACATGCTGCGCGCTAGTGAATCGACCGTACGCTCGAAACGAGCCTCACTACAATACTGAAAGGGTCTCGGATGAACCTGCCTGACAATCTCTGCGTAAGACCGCAAATCCAGCTTCATTGCTTCCGGATAAAAATGTGCATCGTCAAAGTTGTATTGGCCACTGGCCAATACCATCATACTGCATGCTACCACAAGTATGAGTTGTCTCATATCCGGATTTCACAAAGTTTGAACATAGTAAACGTTGTTTTGGTCAATACTAAGCAATACCCATGCCGAAGGCAAGGCAATTCTACTGAAGACAATATGCCTTTCGGTGGCGTGGCGTCATGTTCTCATTTTGCATTAAGTGCTGCTTTGGGTGCTGCGGCCAAAATCTCATCATTCGCAGCGTTTTTGAACTGCTCAAAGTTGGCGTTGAAAGCCTGCGCTAGAACATCTGCTTGCCCATCATAAGCAGCTTTATCCGCCCAAGTATTACGCGGATTCAGCAGCTCATCAGGTACGTTTGGGCATGTGTTCGGCATATCGATGCCGAACACAGGGTGCGCTTCGAATTCAGCTGCGTTCAATTCGCCGTTGAGCGCTGCCGTGATCATAGCACGGGTATACTTAAGGCTAATCCGCTCTCCAGTTCCATAAGCACCACCACTCCAACCGGTATTCACCAGCCAAATTTTTACATCATTTTCCTCCATTTTCTTACCCAGCATTTCTGCATAGCGGGTAGGATGAAGCGGCAAGAACGGCGCACCAAAACAAGCACTAAAAACCGTTTGGGGTTCGTTTACACCTGCTTCTGTTCCAGCTACCTTCGCGGTGTAACCACTGATAAAGTGATACATGGCCTGACCGGTGTTCAACTTACTTATTGGCGGCAACACGCCATAGGCATCTGCCGTTAAGAAGAAGATATTTTGGGGGATATGCCCTGTACTAGGGACGGCGGCATTGTCTATGTGGTGAATCGGGTAGCTCACACGTGTATTCTGGGTTATGCTGTCATCTTCAAAATCCACCGTGTTACCGCCATCTTTGAACACGATGTTCTCAAGCAACGCCCCGGGCTTTATGGCATTCCAAATTTGCGGCTCTTTCTCTTGTGAAAGGTCAATGCACTTGGCGTAGCAGCCTCCCTCGAAATTGAATACGGAGTTGGCGGCCCAACCATGCTCATCATCGCCAATAAGCTCCCTGTGCGGATCGGCGCTCAACGTTGTTTTACCGGTTCCTGAAAGCCCGAAGAACACCGCGGTGTCGCCATCCTTTCCTATGTTGGCGGAGCAGTGCATGCTCAAGACACCTCGTTCATGCGGCAGAACGAAGTTGAGGACGCTGAAGATGCCTTTCTTAATCTCGCCGGTATAGCCTGTACCGCCAATGAGAATCATCTTCTTCTTCATGTTGAGTATGGCAAAATTCTCCTGACGCGTGCCATCAACCGTCGGATTGGCCTTAAAGCCAGGCGCGCAGATGATTTGCCACTCCGGGTTAGCATTACTTACCTCATCGCTTGTAGGTCGAAGAAACATATTATTCGCGAAGATGCTGGACCAAGGGTACTCGGTAACCACGCGGAGGTTTAACCGGTGTTCAGGATCGGCGCAGGCATACGCATCACGCACCCAAACGTCTTTCCCTTTCAGGTAGTCTGTAATCTTGGCATGTAGCTGATTGAACTTATCCGGTCCTATTGGAATGTTGATATCACCCCACCACACCGTATCCGCCGTGAGTTCATCCTTCACAATGAAGCGGTCTCTAGGAGAACGTCCAGTAAACTTTCCCGTCTTAATGGACAAGGCACCACTATCGGCCACCTTTCCCATGCCACGTTTCACCGTCTCATCGACTAGCTCGCTGGCAGGTATATTCCAGTAAACGCTTTGCAGTCCTTCCAATCCTATTTCAGACAGGTCGGCATTTTTCGGTTTTTGCCCGAATTCATTCATTTTCCTGAGGTTTTCTCGGAGTTGAAGGGACAAATTTAGGCCCTTGAGGAAACTTAGCCCTTTGCCGAGCGCAGACTTGTAAACAGCAATTGCACCCAACCTGCCAAGAATAACAGCCCACCGATTGGGGTGATGGGCCCTAGGACAGGTGTTACTGATTGAATATCAATCACTTCGCGTAAGCTCAGTAAGTACAAGGAGCCCGAGAAGAGCAGTATGCCGCCCAGGAAAAACAAGCTAGATCGCCCAACGCCTTTCCACTCTTTATTGTTGCCAACCAGACCTACAAAAAGCAGTGCAAGTCCATGGTAAAACTGGTATTGCACTGCTGTTTGCCAGTTTCCAAGTGCCTTTTCACTTACCATTTCCCGCAATCCATGCGCGCCAAAAGCACCCAACGTAACGGCTAAAAACAGTACGCCGGCAGCTACGGAAACGGTTTTATTGGACATGGCGCGCCAAAGGTATTGCCCATGAGCGTGTATCCTATTTTCGTGCAAAGAACGATTGAAAGGAAAAATGGGCAATAGGCTATCTGCAACGGATAGCTACCTATTTGCCAGTAGACCTTTTGTGTATCTATTGCTCCTGCATTACGGTCAGCTTGGGTAGCCGTGTGGCTCTGACTGAAGGGTCATAGTCATACCGTGCGTCTTCGTTACAAGAAATAATACTGGCCGCAAGTTCTCTGTTCCCACTGCGACGCCCGTTACATAATCCGGCTACAAGAAAACCCCGGCGCCATGACCGGGGTCTTAACTTTGGGTGGCACGTGAACCACATCTGTTTCTGTCTCGAATTGGCTGGCTGCTATTCACCTTCCTTCACGCAGCTTATCCATTTCTTCGTCAAACGTTTGCTTGAACTGCTCATAGTCGTAGTCAATCTGCAAGCGTTCATCCTTACTGAGGCGGTCGTGATACTTTCCTAAGAGGTCTTGGCCACTTAGCTCAATAGCCACATACATCACATACCCACTGCCATCCGTCTTCTGGGTAAGCTTTTCACAGATGGTCTTCGTCCCCACCAACTCTTGTTCAAGTACTTCGCGGGTAAGGCCTTCAAACCGCTCTTCAACCTGTTCGCGGTTGTTCATTTCCCGTGAATTCACATAGTTATCAATGACCCCGCGCATGGTTGTTTGGATGGAACTGGCTATGTCTGCCCGCGCATTGGCCATTGCTTTCTTCTTGGCCGTAGCACGATCCATGCTCTCTCCCAGATTATTGGCCCGGAAGAATTCATCGTTGCTAAAGAACTCTGGCCCTGAACAATGCTGATCAATCAGCACCTCTCCAGCTACTTCCTTGTCGGCTATTTTCTTCTTTTTCTTGCAAGATGACATTCCTCCAGCAAATACCATACATGCACATAGAAACGCGGTTGGTGTAATGTTCATGACTTTCATATTTCTGTCTTTTATCGTGGTAGTCAATGCGATTAGTTCCAAATGTGTGCCAAACTATGTCAACACACTCATAGTAGGGCTTTCAACATGGCTGGTACGATGCGATTATGCATTTCGTGCCCACCTTTCTTAAACGCTTCTTCACCTGCCTTACGCCAGTTCAGTTGCACACCTTTTATATTCTTTTCACTTGTATGATGGATAACTTTACCGTCGCTACGCCGCTCTAACATAATTTCCAAATCCAATAATGCGGTATAAAAGTCTTTCAAGACCCCTCCTTTTCTACTGCTGGCGCTAAGCGTAAGGACAACGTCAGCCCGAATTCGCTCATATGTTAGCTCAAAACCAGCCGCCGTTAAAGCTTGTCGGAGCGCAGCTTCGGTACCCAACACACCATTCAGCGGTTTTCCGAAATTCTTTTCATTCGCTTCGACGTATACCGAAGGAAGTTCCAACTCAACTGGAACGTTCAACGTTTTCGTATGTAAGGTTTGTAACAGTGGAACCACACTGGGGTCAGGAATATCTGTGCCAATCAGGGCCTTTAAATCAAGCTCCAACGTTACATAACGTTGTTTGTCATACTCCAGGCCAGATACGTTAACGAAGGTTTCACCAGCGGCACCCGAGTTGATTCTCTTTCGGGCGGTGCGCCCATCACTGGGTTTTACATATACCATGGGAAGTTGTTTGAGATTGACCCGCAGCTGCTCATCCGCATAGTAAGGGACAACCCGAATCTGTTGCTCAAAACCGTTGGTCAGCGTCAACACAACCCGGTCTGGCCGTGGGTTCAGGTGGATCTTTGCGGTCATTTCCTGTAAGCGACCGTATAGGTGGTTGGCAAGCAGTACCTGCTCACCGTTCAGTTCGGCGCGTACCTCTTCATTCCAATAGTCCTTCAGCAGCAGCAAAGCACGAACGGTATTCTCAAAAGCATCCTGAATGAAACCATCCTGCAGGCTGAGTTCTGCCCGTCGGCTTAGATCAACGGCGTTGTCTATGGCCAACTGCTTACGTTTCGCCTTCTGCTCCTGGTGAAGGCGTTTCTCTAGCCGATAGTACACCCAGTACTCCTCGTCGTTACTCCAAGAATCGACCAGCTCAAAACCCTCCAATTCTTCGTTGGTGCTGGTCTTAATGGTAGCACTGAACTCTTCTTCAAACTTGTACTTACGGTCGAGTGTGTAGAGTAGGCTATTCCCTTGCACGTTCACGCTTATCTCGCTAGCCAGATCGCTAAGTGCGTTCTGCTTGGCCACATCTCGATAGTCCGCGCGATCTTTATTTCCGACCCCAATGCCTATATAATCCGTGGAGCTAGCAGGGCGTTGGTGCAGCCAGCTGGGCATAAAACTGGAGGCATTCTGTTCGGTTGTCATCTCACGTTGCCCAATGCAGCCGACCAATGCAATCACCAACAATATGACTGCCAAGGGTTTCATTGTAGTTTATCCGCCAACGAACTGCTGATATTGTACGCAAGTCCACTACATGCCTTATGCAATGCCTGGTTTCGTATATCGGCGCTGCTGGGAAGTTGTTGCGTTGCGCCCAGCAAGCTGCTCAATTCCCTGCGAGCGCGGTTGCTGGCATTAACCTTACCATCGGTCTTGGCAGGAAACAATTTGCTGCGGTCGCCATCATACTTCGCATAGTAAACACGCTCATCAACCCTCTCATCAACTACTTTACTCAACAACACCTCGCTCGTTTCCATACTGATGAGTTTATAGTTGATTAGTACCCTGGCATAAGCCGTTTGCGTGTACTCCTGGTAACTGGTTTTTCGGTATTTGGTAACTGTACGCACCTCCTTCGTTTCCGGGTTCGTGACTTTTGCCCTGTACTGTAGGTAGCCAATACGCCGTTGGCTCTTCAGGCTGCTTCGATGTACTGTGTAGTCAACCACCTCACCCACAAGCACGGCCTGTGCGCCTAATAGATTACCTACCTCGACCGCACTGGCTTCATCCAGCACGCCAGAAAGTGCCAACTTCTGTTCATGAAGTATCCTGTCCATGTTATCGCGATCGACCACCTTGATAAACGGGTCGTTCACATTGGCTAGGTCATGCATTGCATAGAGACTCACTTGATCGGTCACCTGCTGGTTGTGAATACTGTTCTTGAACGCGGGTACGGCAATCGTGTAACGGCCCTTTTCTACACATGCTTTCTTTAATTGAATTGCGTCCTTATAGCCAGCGTCTCCGGCAAGGACCTTCTCGAATTTTTCATACGCAATCCGGAAGTGCTTTTCTTCGAAGGCACGCAGCCCTTCCGCATAAAGCGGTTCAACTAGGGCTATTTGCCGCAGGTATTCCGCATCCTTGAACGCTGGGTCAAGTTTGCCAATCTTGGTGAAGATACCCTCAGCCTGTTCAAAACGTTGTTCCGCCATGAGATCTTGACCTTCTACGTACCAGTCGTGCAAGAGTGCGTTCTTCACGGTTTCAAAATCTTGTTGATAGTGGTCCGGTATGTTCAGCAGAACACCAAAAAACTTTACCCGTTCTTGGTAGTCGACACTTTCTAGATAAGCGTTCACGGCCTTTTCTTTTTGACCTGAAGCGTTCGCCTTGAAAAAATCAGCGAGCTTGTCGTTAAGCAGCTTCTGCCCGGTTCGCTTGAGCCCTATTTGTGCATCAACGTTACTGCGGTCCCTGCGCAGCGACTCGTAATACATACCGGCGGCCTCGGCATACAGCCCCGCCTCATCGAGCTTGCTGCCGTTCTTGGCCATTTTTTTTGAACCCGTGCAACCTGCCACTAGAAAGGTAACGAAGAAGAAGATATGTACAGGTACTCTCATGGCTATACGCATTTTGACCGCAGTATTCCTATATCTGGCCCAAGGGGCGTAAAAGTATGCTGATCTGTTGCGGACAATTGCCATGCCATGATGTGGAAACAATGGTCGTGCCGTAAAAAATTTCCCAAGCACGAGTATCTAGTTTGCGCATCCTGAACATGCGCAAGATTCTCATACTCGGTGCGGGCCGTTCGGCTTCATCACTTATTGACCGGCTTATCAATCGATCGGCGGAACAGGACCTGTCGATAACCGTAGGTGACCGGGACAGCACTTTGGCAAGACAGGCCATTGGTGGAGCCAGTGAACGACACCGCGCTCTTGCTTTCAACGCGGACGATGAAGATACGCGACGCAGATTGGTGTCCGAGCACGATCTGGTCATTTCCATGCTACCCGCATTCCTGCACATGAACGTGGTCAAGGACTGCATTGCACTGAAAACCCATGTCGCTACACCCAGCTACGTGCCAGATGAAATGTGGGAACTGGACCAAGCCGCAAAGAATGCTGGTATTATCGTTCTCAATGAAATGGGGCTGGACCCCGGCATTGATCATATGAGCGCCATGCGGGTGTTGGACCGCATACGCGGCAACGGTGGCAAAATGGTTTCATTCGAGTCCTACACGGGAGGCTTGATCGCACCGGACAGCGATGACAATCCATGGGGCTACAAATTTACCTGGAACCCACGAAATGTGGTGCTGGCTGGCCAAGGAGGTGCTGCGCGGTTCGTGCGCAATGAACGGATAAGGTTCATTCCATACCATCGCTTATTTACCCGCGTACACCCGATTCGCGTTGATGGATACGGGTCTTTTGAGGGCTACGCCAACCGCGACTCATTGAAGTACCGAGCATATTATGGCCTAGAGGAGATTCCGACGCTTACCCGTGGTACCCTGCGGAAAGAAGGATTTTGTGCCGCCTGGAACGTGTTCGTTCAACTGGGATGTACAGACGATTCCTATACCGTTCCCTGCCAGCCAGAAATGGCCTGGAAGGAATTCTTTGCCCGTTTCCTCCCACCCGGTCCCGGCTTGGATATGGAAGAGAATTTGGCGAAATACCTGGATTTGGACCGCCGGGGCAGTGTACTGGAAAAACTGCGTTGGTTGGGCGTGTTCGGTAACGAGCAGATCGGGTTGGCAGATGCTAGCCCTGCCGCAATTCTGCAAAAACTGCTTGAAGAAAAATGGGTACTAAAACCGGAAGACAAGGACATGATCGTCATGTGGCATCGGTTTGGGTATGAGCAGGACGGAAAACGTCAAGAGCTTGAAGCTTCTCTTGTTGTTGAAGGAAAAGACCAACGTTATACGGCCATGAGCGACACCGTTGGGCTGCCTATTGCAATTGCCGCTGAGATGATACTCAACGGCGATTTGCAAAAGAGCGGTGTCACCATGCCGTTAACGTCGGATATCTACGACCCCGTACTGGACCGCTTAGCGGAACTCGGCATGGTCTTCAAAGAGCGGGAGGTGTAAGCGTGCTTCCTTGGTTTTTGTTCCGTTCGTTCAGTCGGAGCCTTTTTTGGTAAGGAACTCCTGTGTTAGCTCCAAGTAGTCCGCTGTGTACCGATTATCGGTTTCTTGCACAGTAAGCTGCCTTTGTTCGTGTGAACCTTGACTGCCTGAAAACCCAAAGACCACGCGCATAGGCCCTTTACCTCGTTGATAGGTGACTGCAGTGCTGCTGAAAGGATATAAACGCACGAGTGATGCTGCAGCCACGAACTGCTCCTTCTGTGCGAAGGGATAAATTGACCAGAAAGTGCCATTAGGACGCAGCAAGCACGCTACAGATGAAAATAAAGTACACAAATCGAGGTGCGTGGCATGCATGGCTAGATTCCGGTCTTCTTTGGCTGAGCGCAGGTCGTTTTGGTAATAGGGAGGATTGCAGATTGCTAAATCAAAAAGACCTTTCTTAACAGTCCTAATGTCGCCGTGTTGCACTTCAATCCTATCGCCCCAAGGAGACGATTGAACATTCTCGAACGCCTGCGCACAGGCCATACGCTCCAACTCTAACGCCAAAATGCGGACTCGCGCGTTGCGCTGGGCACACATTAGACTCAAGATGCCTGTACCTGCGCCGATGTCCACAATCCGCAAGGCACCGTGCACCTGTGCCAAACAACCGAGCAGGATGCCGTCGGTACTAACCTTCATGGCACATCTGTCCTGGTGGACCGTAAACCATTTTGCTAAGAAGACTCCCTTGGGCATGGCCTAATCCAGATTCATATTGATCAAGCCTGGCGGGGTGCGAACGGTAAGCGTATTGCTGGAAGGGTCGAAGCCTTCTATCAGGTCTTCGGCCAAAGGAACCAAGAGTTCATTGTCTTGGAGCTTAACCACAATAAGTGTTTGCATGGCACTACCCTCACTGCGTATAACGGGTCCAAGGTCGCCATGCGTTGTATCCACTACGTGAACGCCGATAAGGTTCGCCGTTGTGATTACCGCATTCTTTTCATTCACGATTGTGGCAGGCGGTGCAAAAACGGTTCGACCAACAAAGAAGGCTGCGTGTTCAGGAGTTGCACAATCTACGAATACAATCAGTGCACCATGTCGATTATGTGTCCGCAATGCAGCGTATCTGAACGGCACCTTTTGTTGGTCTACTTCGATGAACAACCAACCAGAAGGCAACAAATCCTCTACCTCATGTGCGATGAAATCGATAATCAGTTCCCCTTTGTGCCCCCAAGGCTTCTGAACCACACCTATTCGCAAGAGCTTCTCCCGGTTCATGGGAGGCATTACTCACTTACTCTTCTTCCGACTTGCTGTCGGCAACGACTTCTGGTGCAGGTGCATCTTCTGCCGGCTTACCGCCGTCCAGCTCGTCCTGCCATTTTTTGAGCTCGTCCCACTTACCAGCAGCAGCTAATTCCGCTTGCTTGGGCCAAGTGTCAGGCACGTGCTTACCCCTGACCTCTGCAATCAGCTCGGTCAATTTGGCCACCTCTGCCTTGGCTAGGTTCGCATAAGTAGCCACTCCAGCCGCCGTAAGGGTTTCAGCTATTTTCGGACCAATTCCTTCGATTTTCGTCAAATCATCCGCCGCAGCCGGTGTTTCCTCCTTAGCCGGTGTGTCTTCCACCTCGGGTTCCTCTGCCTTTGGTTCTTCGACCTTAGGCGCTCCAGCTGGTGTTTCTTCTGCTTTGGGCACTTCAACCTTTGGTTCCTCGGCAGGTGCTTCTTCTACTTGCGGTTCCACCAGTGCTTCAGCCTCTGCCTCTGCTGGGGTTTCAGCTCCGGCTTCCTCTGCCGAGGTCTCCTCCTCAGCCACATCAACACCAGCAGCTGCGGCCAGCTTCGCGCTTACCGCCGCAGCTATTTCTTGTGCCTTCTTCTTCTCCGCATCAAGACGTGCCTTCTCTTTGACATCAGTGTCCTTTAAAAGACCTTCTTTCTTCGCCTGAACCTTGTCTTCACGCACCTTGACCCATTCATCAAAACGGCGATCGGCCTCAGCTTGATCGAATGCACCTTTGGCAACACCTCCCTTCAGGTGCTTCTTGTAAAGTACACCGGTATAGGAAAGAATTGCCCGGCAAGTATCGGTAGGCTGCGCACCTTTTTC
>NW_028284252.1:10000-32339 GCF_059516105.1 Syngnathus floridae | reverse complement strand
AGCCGGCGGGTGTCTAACGCCCCGGTGCGCAGAGCCGTACGATACTGGCCCGGGGTGCTCCAGTATGATTTTGGGGCATCCCACTACCCGGTAAACGATATAGCATGTTTGAGAAGAGCCCGGTGCTAAATGACTTGCATACGACCTGATTCTGGGTCAGGGTCTCGTAAGTAGCAGAGCAGCTACCTCGCTGCGATCTATTGAGAGTCAGCCCTCGATCCAACCTTTTGTCGGCCGGTGTCACCTCCGGGGGCCGGTCGGCAACCCCCCCCCCCCCCTGGAGGAGGCGGCGGGTACCAGGGGCGGGATGGCACTTAGAAAAATTTCGGCTGTCATCGGAGGATGACAGCGGGTGTGCGCGAGCGGCCCGTCCGGGGATGAGGCAGCATCCTCGGGGGGCAAGTGGGAGGAGGCAGCCTCCCCTAAGTGGAACTTAGAGTGGAACTTGGTCATCGGAGGATGACAGCGGGCGTGCGTAAGAGGCTGGCCCGGGGATGAGGCAGCATCCTCGGGCGGAGGGATGGAGGAGGCAGCCTCCCCTAAGTGGAACTTAGCCTCGTCCGAGTGGAACTTGGTCATCGGAGGATGACAGCGGGCGTGCGTAAGAGGCTCGTCCGGGGATGAGGCAGCATCCTCGGGCGGCAGGCGGGAGGAGGCAGCCTCCCCTAAGTGGAACTTAGAGTGGAACTTGGTCATCGGAGGATGACAGCGGGCGTGCGTAAGAGGCTGGCCCGGGGATGAGGCAGCATCCTCGGGCGGAGGGATGGAGGAGGCAGCCTCCCCTAAGTGGAACTTAGCCTCGTCCGAGTGGAACTTGGTCATCGGAGGATGACAGCGGGCGTGCGTAAGAGGCTCGTCCGGGGATGAGGCAGCATCCTCGGGCGGAGGGATGGAGGAGGCAGCCTCCCCTAAGTGGAACTTAGCCTCGTCCGAGTGGAACTTGGTCATCGGAGGATGACAGCGGGCGTGCGTAAGAGGCTCGGCCGGGGATGAGGCAGCATCCTCGGGCGGAGGGATGGAGGAGGCAGCCTCCCCTAAGTGGAACTTAGCCTCCCCTCGGTTTAACTTAGTCTCCAGAGAATGAAAGCGGGCGTGCGTAAGAGGCCCGTCCGGGGATGAGGCAGCATCCTCGGACACCAGCCAGGAGCGCGCGGGCGCTGTGGAAGTAAGTACATCCACTCCTGGTACCTAAAATTTTCTCCAGCGGCGGGCCCCGGGCCTAAACTTTCTCCGGGCCGCGCAACACGCACTCATCGCCGGACACCGACGGAGGCAACGTCCCCCTCCTGCGGTGACAAAAAAAAATCCACTCCTGGTACCTAAAATTTTCTCCAGCGGCGGGCCCCGGGCCTAAACTTTCTCCGGGCCGCGCAACACGCACTCTCCGCCGGACACCGACGGAGGCAACGTCCCCCTCCTGCGGTGACAAAAAAAATCCACTCCTGGTACCTAAAATTTTCTCCAGCGGCGGGCCCCGGGCCTAAACTTTCTCCGGGCCGCGCAACACGCACTCTCCGCCGGACACCGACGGAGGCAACGTCCCCCTCCTGCGGTGACAAAAAACATCCACCCCTGGTACCTAAAATTTTCTCCAGCGGCGGGCCCTTGGCTGAAACTTTCTCCGGCCGCGCAACACGCACTTTCCGCCGGACGCCGGTCCCAAAGCGCCACCCCGGACCACCACAAGGCAACAGCCACCATCCCCAAGCGCCACCCCCGACCGAAACAAGTCGACGGCCACCAGGCGACCACCACCACCATCCCCAAGCGCCACCCCCGACCGCCACCAGGCGACAGCCACCATCCCCAAGCGCCACCCCCGACCGCCACCAGGCGACAGCCACCATCCCCAAGCGCCACCCCCGACCGCCACAAGGCGACCGCCACCATCCCCAAGCGCCACCCCCCGACCGCCACCCCCCGACCGCCACAAGGCGACCGCCACCATCCCCAAGCGCCACCCCCCGACCGCCACCCCCCGACCGCCACAAGGCGACCGCCACAAGGCGACCGCCACCATCCCCAAGCGCCACCCCCCGACCGCCACCCCCCGACCGCCACAAGGCGACCGCCACAAGGCGACCGCCACAAGGCGACCGCCACCATCCCCAAGCGCCACCCCCCGACCGCCACCCCCCGACCGCCACAAGGCGACCGCCACAAGGCGACCGCCACAAGGCGACCGCCACAAGGCGACCGCCACCATCCCCAAGCGCCACCCCCCGACCGCCACCCCCCGACCGCCACAAGGCGACCGCCACAAGGCGACCGCCACCATCCCCAAGCGCCACCCCCCGACCGCCACCCCCCGACCGCCACAAGGCGACCGCCACCATCCCCAAGCGCCACCCCCCGACCGCCACCCCCCGACCGCCACCAGCCGACTGCCACCAGCCGACCGCCACCAGCCGACCGCCACCAGCCGTTCGCGGTGTGCGCCTCCGGCGCCACCGGTCCCAAGCACCATCCCCAAGCACCATCCCCGACCGCCACCCCCCGACCGCCACCCCCCGACCGCCACAAGGCGACCGCCACCAGCCGACCGCCACCAGCCGACCGCCACCAGCCGACCGCCACCAGCCGTTCGCGGTGTGCGCCTCCGGCGCCACCGGTCCCCAAGCACCATCCCCAAGCACCATCCCCGACCGCCACCCCCCGACCGCCACCCCCCGACCGCCACCCAGCGACCGCCACCCGCCGTTCGCGGTGTGCGCCGTTATCCGCCTCTCGGTGGTCCTTGCCGGGCGTGGGTCGGCGTCCGCTGTCGGTAGGTGACGGGACCATTATTGGCCCGCGGACCAGCCGGCGGGGCTCTCTTGAGAGTTTACCCGCCTTCGCTGGTTCCCTGGTCGGCCACGAGTAGCGAGAATTCGGCCTCTTCGCCCGGAGCGCGGAGCGACTTTTGCGAAAATGCACTAAGTGCCAAAGCCCATTCATTTACAACGGCGTGTCCGCCAGAGGGCGCATTTCCCGCCGCGGACCGGCCGGCGGGGCTCGTCGGAGAGCGTATCCGCCTCTCGGTGGTTCTTACCGGGCGTGGGACGGCGTCCGCTGTGGGTACGTTACGGGACCACGTTCGGCCCGCGGACCAGCCGGCGGGGCTCTCTTGAAAGCTTACCCGCCTTCGCTGGTTCCCCGGTCGGCCGCGAGTGGCGAGAATTCGGCCTCTTCACCTGGAGCGCGGAGCGACTTTTGCGAAAATTTTTCTAAGTGCCAAGGGCTCTCGCGCCGCGATGCGTCCGCCTCTGCTGGTTCCCTGGTCGGCCACGAGTGGCGAGAATTCGGCCTCTTCACCTGGAGCGCGGAGCGACTTTTGCCAATTTTTTTCTAAGTGCCAAGGGCTCTTGCGCCGCGATGCGTCCGCCTCTGCTGGTTCCCCGGTCGGCCGCGAGTGGCGAGAATTCGGCCTCTTCACCCGGAGCGACTTTTGCCAATTTTTTTCTAAGTGCCAAGGGCTCTCGCGCCGCGATGCGTCCGCCTCTGCTGGTTCCCCGGTCGGCCGCGAGTGGCGAGAATTCGGCCTCTTCACCTGGAGCACGGAGCAACTTTTGCCAAATTTTTTCTAAGTGCCAAGGGCTCTCGCGCCGCGATGCGTCCGCCTCTGCTGGTTCCCCGGTCGGCCGCGAGTGGCGAGAATTCGGCCTCTTCACCCGGAGCCCGGGCCGACTCCCGCCGATACGATCACATCATGATCCAATAGCGAGTGTCGTATAACTATAACATGATGTACAAAATAAATATATAAATATTAACATCCCCTATAAACATTAAATATATAAATATTAACATCACCTATAAACATTAAACATATAAATATTAACATCGCCTATAAACATGATGAATACAGTGTTTATAACCGAATGCTCATTTTGTATTATTTGGCTTTAAATGCGATCATATGTAGTATATATCATGTATTTATCCACGAACCGTTAAAGAGATGTCAAGTCAGGCTACCTTAAGAGAGTCATAGTTACTCCCGCCGTTTACCCGCCTCTGTGCGAGAGGCGGTGTAATTTCTCTCCGTGTCCGCTGGAGGGAGGTATTTCCCCGTTACGACCTCCGGGAAGATCACCGGGACGCGGAGAACGCTTAGCCGGGGCGCTGGAAGCCTCGTTCGGCTTATAAAGTGAGGAGGAAAGCACTCGGGGAACCGGCTGGGGGTGCTGGGGAAGTTCAGCGGGCCGCGTAAAACGCTTAGCCGGGGCTCTGGAAGCCTCGTTCGGCTTAAAGAGTGAGGAGGAATGCATCATGAGAACCGGCTGGAGGTGCTTTGGAAGCTCGGCGGGCCGCGTAAAACGCTTAGCCGGGGCTCTGGAAGCCTCCTCGGGGGTCAAGAGTTAGGAGGAAAGCCCCATGAGAACCGGCTGGAGGTGCTCCGGAAGCTCAGCGGGCCGCGTAAAACGCTTAGCCGGGGTGCTGGAAGTCTCCTCGGGCGTCAAGAGTGAGGAGGAAAGCACTCGGGGAACCGGCTGGGGGTGCTGGGGAAGTTCAGCGGGCCGCGTAAAACGCTTAGCCGGGGCTCTGGAAGCCTCGTTCGGCTTAAACAGTGAGGATGGGAGCACCCGGAGAACCGGCTGGAGGTGCTCTGGAAGTCCAGCGGGCCGCGTAAAACGCTTAGCCGGGGCTCTGGAAGCCTCGTTCGGCTTAAACAGTGAGGATGGGAGCACCCGGAGAACCGGCTGGAGGTGCTCTGGAAGTCCAGCGGGCCGCGTAAAACGCTTAGCCGGGGCTCTGGAAGCCTCGTTCGGCTTAAACAGTGAGGATGGGAGCACCCGGGGAACCGGCTGGAGGTGCTCTGGAAGTCCAGCGGGCCGCGTAAAACGCTTAGCCGGGGCTCTGGAAGCCTCCTCGGGCGTCAAGAGTGAGGAGGAATGCATCATGAGAACCGGCTGGAGGTGCTGTGGAAGCTCGGCGGGCCGCGTAAAACGCTTAGCCGAGGCTCTGGAAGCCTCCTCGGGCTTCAAGAGTTAGGAGGAAAGCCCCATGAGAACCGGCTGGAGGTGCTGTGGAAGCTCGGCGGGCCGCGTAAAACGCTTAGCCGGGTCTCTGGAAGCCTCGTTCGGCTTAAAGAGTGAGGAGTGAAGCACCCGGAGAACCGCCTGGAAGTGCTGTGGAGGCTCGGCGGGCCGCGTAAAACGCTTAGCCGGGGCTCTGGAAGCCTCGTTCGGCTTAAACAGTGAGCAGGAAAGCACCCGTGGAACCGGCTGGAGGTGCGGTGGAAGCTCAGCGGGCCGCGTAAAACGCTTAGCCGGGGCTCTGGAAGCCTCCTCGGGGGTCAAGAGTTAGGAGAAAAAGCACCCCCGAGAACCGGCCGGGTCCTCCACGAACCGTGAAAAAGATGTCGAGTGCCTCTACCTTAAGAGAGTCATAGTTACTCCCGCCGTTTGGCCGAAGGTGTATTTACTCGCCGTGTCCGCTGGAGGGAGGTATTTCCCCGCTCCAACGGCACCGGCGGCTTCCGAACGTCTCCCCGAGCGCTCGGAAGTCCGCGCGGGGGGGAGAAGCGGGCCGTGCGAGGTACCGGGTGGAGCTGGACCGTCACCGGGTCCGCTCGTCGTGCGCGCCGGCCGCTGGAAGTCGAAAAAAGCTCCGCGATCTCATCCGCGGAGTGCAGATCCGCTGGGCTGGAGCTATTTTGGGCCACTTGGCGCGCGCGCACGGCCTCCCGGAGGTGCCGGGTGGAGTGCGCGAGCGCACCGGCCGCTGGAAGTCGGATGAAGTTCCGCGATCTCATCCGCGGAGCTTGTAAAGTGCAGATCCGGTCGGCCTGGAGCTATTTTCGGCCACTTGGCGCATGCGCACGGCCTCCCGGAGGTGCCGGGTGGAGTGCGCGAGCGCACCGGCCGCTGGAAGTCGGATAAAGCTCCGCGATCTCATCCGCGGTGCTTGTAAAGTGCAGATCCGGTCGGCTAGGAGCTATTTTCGGCCACTTGCGCATGCGCACGGCCTCCCGGAGGTTCCGGGCGGCGTGCGTAAGCGCACGGGCCGCTGGAAGTCGAATAATGCTCCGCGATCTCATCCGCGGTGCTTGTAAACAGCCGATCCGCTGGGCTGGAGCTATTTTGGGCCACTTGGCGCGCGCGCACGGCCTCCCGGAGGTTCCGGGCGGCGTGCCGGGTGGAGTGCGCGAGCGCACCGGCCGCTGGAAGTCGAATAATGCTCCGCGATCTCATCCGCGGTGCTTACAACTAGCCGATCCGGTCGGCCTGGAGCTATTTTCGGCCACTTGGCCCGCGCGCACGGCCTCCCGGCTGTCCCGGTGGTCCCGGTCGCCTCCGCGGACGGTTAAAAAAATCTCAAGTGGGCCTACCTTAAGAGAGTGACAGTTACTCCCGCCGTTTGGCCGCTCAAAGTGCCACCGGACGCGCAGCAACGGGTGTGTGCGCTAAGTGCGAGAGGTGGCGTATTTACCCGCCGTGTCCGCTAGAGGGAGGTATTTCCCCGTTACAAGCTCCGGGAAGATCAGCGGGACGCGGAGAACGCTTAGCCGGGGTGCTGGGAGCCTCGTTCGGCTTAGAAAGTGAGGTGGAAAGCACTCGGGGAACCGGCTGGAGGTGCTCTGGAAGCTCAGCGGCCCGCGTAAAACGCTTAGCCGGGGCTCTGGAAGCCTCGTTCGGCTTAAACAGTGAGGAGGAAAGCACCCGGGGAACCGGCTGGAAGTGCTCCGGAAGCTCAGCGGGCCGCGTAAAACGCTTAGCCGGGGCTCTGGAAGCCTCGTTCGGCTTATAAAGCGAGGAGGAAAGCAGCCGGGGAACCGGCTGGAGGTGCTCTGGAAGTTCAGCGGACCGCGTAAAACGTTTAGCCGGGGCTCTGGAAGCCTCCTCGGGCGTCAAGAGTTAGGAGGAAAGCATTGTGAGGGCCGGCTGGGGGTGCTCTGGAAGTCCAGCGGGCCGCGTAAAACGCTTAGCCGGGGCTCTGGAAGCCTCGTTCGGCTTAAAGAGTGAGGAGGAAAGTACTGGGGGAACCGGCTGGAGGTGCTGTGGAAGCTCAGTGGGCTGCGTAAAACGCTTAGCCGAGGCTCTGGAAGCCTCCTCGGGCGTCAAGAGTTAGGAGGAAAGCCTCATGAGAACCGGCTGGAGGTGCTGTGGAAGCTCGGCGGGCCGCGTAAAACGCTTAGCCGGGGTGCTGGAAGCCTCCTCGGGCGTCAAGAGTTAGGAGGAAAGCATCATAAGAACCGGCTGGGGGTGCTGTGGAAGTCCAGCGGGCCGCGTAAAACGCTTAGCCGAGGCTCTGGAAGCCTCGTTCGGCTTAAAGAGTGAGGAGGAATGCATCATGAGAACCGGCTGGAGGTGCTGTGGAAGCTCAGCGGGCCGCGTAAAACGCTTATCCGAGGCTCTGGAAGCCTCCTCGGGCGTCAAGAGTTAGGAGGAAAGCCTCATGAGAACCGGCTGGAGGTGCTGTGGAAGCTCAGCGGGCCGCGTAAAACGCTTAGCCGGGGCTCTGGAAGCCTCGGGCGGCTTAGAAAGTGAGGAGGAAAGCAGCCGGGGAACCGGCTGGAGGTGCTTTGGAAGTTCAGCGGGCCGCGTAAAACGCTTAGCCGGGGCTCTGGAAGCCTCCTCGGGCGTCGAGAGTTAGGAGAAAAAGCACCCCCGAGAACCGGCCGGGTCGTCCACGAACCGCTAAAAAGATGTCGAGTGCCGCTACCTTAAGAGAGTCATAGTTACTCCCGCCGTTTGGCCGAAGGTGTATTTACTCGCCGTGTCCGCTGGAGGGAGGTATTTCCCCGCTCCAACGTCACCGGCGGCTTCCGAACGTCTCCCCGAGCGCTCGGAAGTCCGCGCGGGGGGGGGAGAAGCGGGCCGTGCGAGGTACCGGGTGGAGCTGGACCGTCACCTGGTCCGCTCGTCGGGCGCGCCGGCCGCTGGAAGTCGAACAAAGCTCCGCGATCTCATCCGCGGTGCTTGTAAAGTGCAGATCCGCTGGGCTGGAGCTATTTTGGGCCACTTGGCGCGCGCGCACGGCCTCCCGGAGGTGCCGGGTGGAGTGCGCGAGCGCACCGGCCGCTGGAAGTCGGATAAAGCTCCGCGATCTCATCCGCGGAGCTTGTAAAGTGCAGATCCGCTGGGCTGGAGCTATTTTCGGCCACTTGCGCATGCGCACGGCCTCCCGGAGGTGCCGGGTGGAGTGCGCGAGCGCACCGGCCGCTGGAAGTCGGATAAAGCTCCGCGATCTCATCCGCGGAGCTTGTAAAGTGCAGATCCGCTGGGCTGGAGCTATTTTCGGCCACTTGCGCATGCGCACGGCCTCCCGGAGGTTCCGGGCGGCGTGCGTAAGCGCACCGGCCGCTGGAAGTCGAATAATGCTCCGCGATCTCATCCGCGGTGCTTACAACTAGCCGATCCGGTCGGCCTGGAGCTATTTTCGGCCACTTGGCCCGCGCGCACGGCCTCCCGGCTGTCCCGGTGGTCCCGGTCGCCTCCGCGGGCGGTTAAAAAAATCTCAAGTGAGCCTACCTTAAGAGAGTGACTGTTACTCCCGCCGTTTGGCCGCTCAGAGTGCCACCGGACGCGCAGCAACGCGAGTGTGCGCTAAGTGCGAGAGGTGGCGTATTTACCCGCCGTGTCCGCTAGAGGGAGGTATTTCCCCGTTACAAGCTCCGGGAAGATCAGCGGGACGCGGAGAACGCTTAGCCGGGGCTCTGGAAGCCTCGGGCGGCTTAGAAAGTGAGGAGAAAAGCACCCGGAGAAGCGGCTGGAGGTGCTCTGGAAGTTCAGCGGGCCGCGTAAAACGCTTAGCCGGGGCTCTGGAAGCCTCGTTCGGCTTATAAAGTGAGGAGGAAAGCACTCGGGGAACCGGCTGGAGGTGCTGTGGAAGTTCAGCGGGCCGCGTAAAACGCTTAGCCGGGGCTCTGGAAGCCTCGTTCGGCTTAGGAAGTGAGGTGGAAAGCACCCGGAGAATATTTCAATATGATTTGACTATAAATGCGATCATATGTAGTATATATCACATATTTATCCACGAACCGTTCAAGAAAATGTCAAATGAGCCTAACTTAAGAGAGTGACTGTTACTCCCGCCGTTTGGCCGCTCAAAGTGCCACCGGACGCGCAGCAACGGGTGTGTGCGCTAAGTGCGAGAGGTGGCGTATTTACCCGCCGTGTCCGCTGGAGGGAGGTAATTCCCCGTTACGACCTCCGGGGAGATCAACGGGACGTGGAGAACGCTTAGCCGGGGCTCTGGAAGCCTCGGGCGGCTTAGAAAGTGAGGAGGAAAGCAGCCGGGGAACCGGCTGGAGGTGCTCTGGAAGCTCAGCGGGCCGCGCAAAACGCTTAGCCGGGGCTCTGGAAGCCTCGTTCGGCTTAAACAGTGAGGAGGAAAGCAGCCGTGGAACCGGCTGGAAGTGCTGTGGAGGCTCGGCGGGCCGCGTAAAATGCTTAGCCGGGGTGCTGGAAGCCTCGTTCGGCTTAAAGAGTGAGGAGTAAAGCACCATGAGGACCGTCTGGAGGTCTTCTGGAAGCACAGCGGGCCGTGGAGAACGCTTAGCCGGGGTGGTGGAAGCCTGGGCCGGCTTAGAGAGTGAGGAGTAAAGCACCATGAGGACCGGCTGGAGGTCTTCTGGAAGCACAGCGGGCCGTGGAGAACGCTTAGCCGGGGTGCTGGAAGTCGAGTAAGGCTCAGCCATCTCGTCCAAGGTGCTTACAAAGTGCATGTCCGCTCGGCTGGAGGTATTTCCGGCCACCCGGCGCGTGTGCACGGCCTCTGGGTGGCTCCGGGCCGGCTAGAATTCCGGACCGCGATCGCTAACTCGCGGGACCCTAAATGGCCCGCGGACCAGCCGGCGGGACCTCGGTGACCACCCATCCGCCTCGCGGTGGTCCCCGGCCGGGTAGAATTCCGGACCGCGATCGGTACCTCGCGGGACCCTAAATGGCCCGCGGACCAGCCGGCGGGACCTCGGTGAGCACCCATCCGCCTCGCGGTGGTTCCCGGCCGGCTAGAATTCCGGACCGTGATCGCTAACTCGCGGGACCCTAAATGGCCCGCGGACCAGCCGGCGGGACCTCGGTGACCACCCATCCGCCTCGCGGTGGTCCCCGGCCGGGTAGAATTCCGGACCGCGATCGGTACCTCGCGGGACCCTAAATGTCCCGCGGACCAGCCGGCGGGACCTCGGTGAGCACCCATCCGCCTCGCGGTGGTTCCCGGCCGGCTAGAATTCCGGACCGCGATCGCTAACTCGCGGGACCCTAAATGGCCCGCGGACCAGCCGGCGGGACCTCATTGAAGACCCATCCGCCTCGCGGTGGTCCCCGGCCGGCTAGAATTCCGGACCGCGATCGGTACCTCGCGGGACCCTAAATGGCCCGCGGACCAGCCGGCGGGACCTCGGTGAGCACCCATCCGCCTCGCGGTGGTTCCCGGCCGGCTAGAATTCCGGACCGCGATCGCTAACTCGCGGGACCCTAAATGGCCCGCGGACCAGCCGGCGGGACCTCGGTGACCACCCATCCGCCTCGCGGTGGTCCCCGGCCGGGTAGAATTCCGGACCGCGATCGGTACCTCGCGGGACCCTAAATGGCCCGCGGACCAGCCGGCGGGACCTCGGTGAGCACCCATCCGCCTCGCGGTGGTTCCCGGCCGGCTAGAATTCCGGACCGCGATCGGTAACTCGCGGGACCCTAAATGGCCCGCGGACCAGCCGGCGGGACCTCGGTGAAGACCCATCCGCCTCGCGGTGGTCCCCGGCCGGCTAGAATTCCGGACCGCGATCGGTAACTCGCGGGACCCTAAATGGCCCGCGGACCAGCCGGCGGGACCTCGGTGAAGACCCATCCGCCTCGCGGTGGTCCCCGGCCGGGTAGAATTCCGGACCGCGATCGGTAACTCGCGGGACCCTAAATGGCCCGCGGACCAGCCGGCGGGACCTCGGTGAAGACCCATCCGCCTCGCGGTGGTCCCCGGCCGGCTAGAATTCCGGACCGCGATCGGTAACTCGCGGGACCCTAAATGGCCCGCGGACCAGCCGGCGGGACCTCGGTGAAGACCCATCCGCCTCGCGGTGGTCCCCGGCCGGCTAGAATTCCGGACCGCGATCGGTAACTCGCGGGACCCTAAATGGCCCGCGGACCAGCCGGCGGGACCTCGGTGAAGACCCATCCGCCTCGCGGTGGTCCCTGGCCGGGTAGAATTCCGGACCGCGATCGCTAACTCGCGGGACCCTAAATGGCCCGCGGACCAGCCGGCGGGACCTCGGTGAAGACCCATCCGCCTCGCGGTGGTCCCCGGCCGGCTAGAATTCCGGACCGCGATCGCTAACTCTCGGGACCCTAAATGGCCCGCGGACCAGCCGGCGGGACCTCGGTGACCACCCATCCGCCTCGCGGTGGTCCCTGGCCGGCTAGAATTCCGGACCGCGATCGCTAACTCGCGGGACCCTAAATGGCCCGCGGACCAGCCGGCGGTACCTCGGTGACCACCCATCCGCCTCGCGGTGGTCCCTGGCCGGGTAGAATTCCGGACCGCGATCGGTAACTCGCGGGACCCTAAATGGCCCGCGGACCAGCCGGCGGGACCTCGGTGAAGACCCATCCGCCTCGCGGTGGTCCCCGGCCGGCTAGAATTCCGGACCGCGATCGCTAACTCGCGGGACCGCAATTGGCCCGCGGACCAGCCGGCGGGACCCGCTTGACTTCCTATCCGCCTTCGCTGGTTCCCAAGTCGGCTAGAATTCCGGACCGCGATCGCTAACTCGCGGGACCGCAATTGGCCCGCGGACCAGCCGGCGGGACCCACTTGACTTCCTATCCGCCTTCGCTGGTTCCCAAGTCGGCTAGAATTCCGGACCGCAATCGCTAACTCGCGGGACCGCAATTGGCCCGCGGACCAGCCGGCGGGACCCAATCCACTTCCTATCCGCCTTCGCTGGTTCCCAAGTCGGCTAGAATTCCGGACCGCGATCGCTAACTCGCGGGACCGCAATTGGCCCGCGGACCAGCCGGCGGGACCCGCTCCACTTCCTATCCGCCTTCGCTGGTTCCCAAGTCGGCCACAAATTACGATTATTCGGCCTCTCGCTCTGGAAGTGCCATCGGCACTTGCTCGGAAAAGTGTCCGCCTCTTCTGGTTCCCTAGGTCGGCCGCCAAATGCGAAAAATCGGCCTCTACCCCGTTTGGGTACCAGGGGTAGGGTGCAGTACCAACTTTGGTCTTCAGGTGCGCCAGAGCGCGATGGTTGGTCCCACTAGTCAGCGTACTCATCGACGGTTTACTCCCCTTTCGCAAAATATAGTGGGCACGTATGTGCAGGACTGTTTATTTTTATTTTGAAAAATTTTCTAAGTGCCAGCGGACGCTGGCACACGACGTGTCCGAGCCACGATGGTGCCCAGGCCGGACAGCGACGGCGAAAAAGCCCATTCTGGAAGTTTCGAATATGCCAACGGCAAAAGCGGCGTGATGTGTCCGCCTCGGCTGGTTCTCCGGCCGGCCAGAAAAAGTGAAAATTCGGCCTCTCGCTCTGGAGGTCCGACGAACTTTGGCGAATATTTTCTAAGTGCCAACGGGTGTTACACCGTAATGTGTCCGACGCGGCTGGTTCCTCCGGTCGGCCAGAAAAAGTGAAAATTCGGCCTCTTCGCCTGGAAGTCCGGCCGACTTGGGCGAATATTTTCTAAGTGCCAACGGGTGTTGCGCCGAAATGTGTCCGACTCGGCTGGTTCCCCGAGTCGGCCCGAACGAGCGAAAATTCGGCCTCTTCGCCTGGAAGTCCGACGAACTTTGGCGAATATTTTCTAAGTGCCAACGGGTGTTCGGCCGTAATGTGTCCGACTCGGCTGGTTCCCCGAGTCGGCCCGAACGAGCGAAAATTCGGCCTCTTCGCCTGGAGGTCCAACGAACTTTGGCGAATATTTTCTAAGTGCCAACGGGTGTTACACCGTAATGTGTCCGACTCGGCTGGTTCCCCGAGTCGGTCAGAAAAAGTGAAAATTCAGGCTCTTCGCCTGGAAGTCCGGCCGACTTTGGCGAATATTTTCTAAGTGCCAACGGGTTTTCGGCCGTAATGTGTCCGACTCGGCTGGTTCCCCGAGTCGGCCCGAACGAGCGAAAATTCAGCCTCTTCGCCTGGAAGTCCGGCCGACTTTGGCGAATATTTTCTAAGTGCCAACGGGTGTTCGGCCGTAACGTGTCCGACTCGGCTGGTTCCCCGAGTCGGCCCGAACGAGTGAAAATTCGGCCTCTTGCTCTGGAAGTCCTGCCAATTTGAGCGAATATTTTCTAAGTGCCATCGGGTCTTGCCCGGAAAAGTGTCCGACTCGGCTGGTTCCCTAGTTCGGCCACATAATGTGAAAATTCGGCCTCTTGCTCTGGAAGTCCTGCCAACTTGAGCGAATATTTTCTAAGTGCCATCGGGTCTTGCCCGGAAAAGTGTCCGACTCGGCTGGTTCCCCGAGTCGGCCCGAACGAGCGAAAATTCGGCCTCTTGCTCTGGAAGTCCTGCCAACTTGAGCGAATATTTTCTAAGTGCCATCGGGTCTTGCCCGGAAAAGTGTCCGACTCGGCTGGTTCCCCGAGTCGGCCCGAACGAGCGAAAATTCGGCCTCTTGCTCTGGAAGTCCTGCCAACTTGAGCGAATATTTTCTAAGTGCCATCGGGTCTTGCCCGGAAAAGTGTCCGACTCGGCTGGTTCCCCGAGTCGGCCACGGAATGTGAAAATTCGGCCTCTTGCTCTGGAAGTCCTGCCAACTTGAGCGAATATTTTCTAAGTGCCATCGGGTCTTGCCCGGAAAAGTGTCCGACTCGGCTGGTTCCCCGAGTCGGCCCGAACGAGCGAAAATTCGGCCTCTTGCTCTGGAAGTCCTGCCAACTTGAGCGAATATTTTCTAAGTGCCATCGGGTCTTGCCCGGAAAAGTGTCCGACTCGGCTGGTTCCCTAGTTCGGCCACATAATGTGAAAATTCGGCCTCTTGCTCTGGAAGTCCTGCCAACTTGAGCGAATATTTTCTAAGTGCCATCGGGTCTTGCCCGGAAAAGTGTCCGACTCGTCTGGTTCCCCGAGTCGGCCCGAACGAGCGAAAATTCGGCCTCTTGCTCTGGAAGTCCTGCCAACTTGAGCGAATATTTTCTAAGTGCCATCGGGTCTTGCCCGGAAAAGTGTCCGACTCGGCTGGTTCCCCGAGTCGGCCACGGAATGTGAAAATTCGGCCTCTTGCTCTGGAAGTCCTGCCAACTTGAGCGAATATTTTCTAAGTGCCATCGGGTCTTGCCCGGAAAAGTGTCCGACTCGGCTGGTTCCCCGAGTCGGCCCGAACGAGCGAAAATTCGGCCTCTTGCTCTGGAAGTCCTGCCAACTTGAGCGAATATTTTCTAAGTGCCATCGGGTCTTGCCCGGAAAAGTGTCCGACTCGGCTGGTTCCCTAGTTCGGCCACATAATGTGAAAATTCGGCCTCTTGCTCTGGAAGTCCTGCCAACTTGAGCGAATATTTTCTAAGTGCCATCGGGTCTTGCCCGGAAAAGTGTCCGACTCGTCTGGTTCCCCGAGTCGGCTCCGAACGAGCGAAAATTCGGCCTCTTGCTCTGGAAGTCCTGCCAACTTGAGCGAATATTTTCTAAGTGCCATCGGGTCTTGCCCGGAAAAGTGTCCGACTCGGCTGGTTCCCCGAGTCGGCCACGGAATGTGAAAATTCGGCCTCTCGCTCTGGAAGTCCTGCCAACTTGAGCGAATATTTTCTAAGTGCCATCGGGTCTTGCCCGGAAAAGTGTCCGACTCGGCTGGTTCCCCGAGTCGGCCCGAACGAGCGAAAATTCGGCCTCTCGCTCTGGAAGTCCTGCCAACTTGAGCGAATATTTTCTAAGTGCCATCGGGTCTCTCCCGGAAAAGTGTCCGACTCGTCCGGTTCCCTAGTTCGGCCACATAATGTGAAAATTCGGCCTCTTGCTCTGGAAGTCCTGCCAACTTGAGCGAAAATTTTCTAAGTGCCATCGGGTCTCTCCCGGAAAAGTGTCCGACTCGTCCGGTTCCCTAGTTCGGCCACATAATGTGAAAATTCGGCCTCTTGCTCTGGAAGTCCTGCCAACTTGAGCGAATATTTTCCAAGTGCCATCGGGTCTCTCCCGGAAAAGTGTCCGCCTCGTCCGGTTCCCTAGTTCGGCCACGGAATGTGAAAATTCGGCCTCTCTGAGGTACCAGGGGTACGCATTTAGGTACCAGGGGTAGTCGCTGAGGTACCAGGGGTATGCATTTAGGTACCAGGGGAGACCACTACGGTCTGTTGGTCCCCCTAGTTAGTGTACTCATCGGTTTACTCCCCTTTCGCAAAATATAGTCGGCACGTATGTGCAGGACTGTTTATTTTTATTTTGAAAAATGTTCTAAGTGCCAACGGAAGCTGGCACACGAACTGTCCGAGCCACGATGGTGCCCAGGCCGGACAGCGACGGCGAAAAAGCCGATGTGTGTTTGATGGAAGTTTCGAATATTTTCAAAGTGCCAACGGCACTTGCGGGGTGATGTGTCCGCCTCGTCTGGTTCCCCAGGTCGGCCAGAAAAAGTGAAAATTCGGCCTCTTCTCCTGGAAGTCCGGCCAAGTTTGGCGAATATTTTCAAAGTGCCAACGGCACTTGCGGGGTGATGTGTCCGCCTCGTCTGGTTCCCCAGGTCGGCCAGAACAAGTGAAAATTCGGCCTCTTCTCCTGGAAGTCCGGCCAAGTTTGGCGAATATTTTCAAAGTGCCAACGGCACTTGCGGGGTGATGTGTCCGCCTCGTCTGGTTCCCCAGGTCGGCCAGAACAAGTGAAAATTCGGCCTCTTCTCCTGGAAGTCCGGCCAAGTTTGGCGAATATTTTCAAAGTGCCAACGGCACTTGCGGGGTGATGTGTCCGCCTCGTCTGGTTCCCCATAACGGCCAGAACAAGTGAAAATTCGGCCTCTTCTCCTGGAAGTCTGGCCAAGTTTGGCGAATATTTTCAAAGTGCCAACGGCACTTGCGGGGTGATGTGTCCGCCTCGTCTGGTTCCCCATAACGGCCAGAACAAGTGAAAATTCGGCCTCTTCTCCTGGAAGTCTGGCCAAGTTTGGCGAATATTTTCAAAGTGCCAACGGCACTTGCGGGGTGATGTGTCCGCCTCGTCTGGTTCCCCATAACGGCCAGAACAAGTGAAAATTCGGCCTCTTCTCCTGGAAGTCTGGCCAAGTTTGGCGAATATTTTCTAAGTGCCAACGACTCAACCAGCGTAAAGTGTCCGCCTCGGCTGGTTCCCCACAACGGCCAGAACAAGTGAAAATTCGGCCTCTTCTCCTGGAAGTCTGGCCAAGTTTGGCGAATATTTTCTAAGTGCCAACGACTCAACCAGCGTAAAGTGTCCGCCTCGGCTGGTTCCCCAGGTCGGCCACCAAAAGTGAAAATTCGGCCTCTTCTCCTGGAAGTCTGGCCAAGTTTGGCAAATATTTTCTAAGTGCCAACGACTCGACCAGCGTAAAGTGTCCGCCTCGGCTGGTTCCCCATAACGGCCACCAAAAGTGAAAATTCGGCCTCTTCTCCTGGAAGTCAAGCCAAGTTTGGCAAATATTTTCTAAGTGCCAACGACTCAACAGCCGTAAAGTGTCCGCCTCGGCTGGTTCCCCAGGTCGGCCACCAAAAGTGAAAATTCGGCCTCTTCTCCTGGAAGTCTGGCCAAGTTTGGCGAATATTTTCTAAGTGCCAACGACTCAACCAGCGTAAAGTGTCCGCCTCGGCTGGTTCCCCATAACGGCCACCAAAAGTGAAAATTCGGCCTCTTCTCCTGGAAGTCAAGCCAAGTTTGGCAAATATTTTCTAAGTGCCAACGGCTCTTGAGCCGAAAAGTGTCCGCCTCGGCTGGTTCCCCATAACGGCCATGAAAAGTGAAAATTCGGCCTCTTCTCCTGGAAGTCAAGCCAAGTTTGGCAAATATTTTCTAAGTGCCAACGACTCAACCAGCCTAAAGTGTCCGCCTCGGCTGGTTCCCCAGGTCGGCCACCAAAAGTGAAAATTCGGCCTCTTCTCCTGGAAGTCTGGCCAAGTTTGGCAAATATTTTCTAAGTGCCAACGACTCAACCAGCCTAAAGTGTCCGCCTCGGCTGGTTCCCCAGGTCGGCCACCAAAAGTGAAAATTCGGCCTCTTCTCCTGGAAGTCAAGCCAAGTTTGGCGAATATTTTCTAAGTGCCAACGACTCAACCAGCCTAAAGTGTCCGCCTCGGCTGGTTCCCCAGGTCGGGTACCACAAGTGAAAATTCGGCCTCTTCTCCTGGAAGTCAAGCCAAGTTTGGCGAATATTTTCTAAGTGCCATCGACTCGACCAGCGTAAAGTGTCCGCCTCGGCTGGTTCCCCATAACGGCCCACAAAAGTGAAAATTCGGCCTCTTCTCCTGGAAGTCAAGCCAAGTTTGGCAAATATTTTCTAAGTGCCAACGACTCAACCAGCGTAAAGTGTCCGCCTCGGCTGGTTCCCCATAACGGCCACCAAAAGTGAAAATTCGGCCTCTTCTCCTGGAAGTCTGGCCAAGTTTGGCAAATCTTTTCTAAGTGCCAACGACTCAACCAGCCTAAAGTGTCCGCCTCGGCTGGTTCCCCAGGTCGGCCACCAAAAGTGAAAATTCGGCCTCTTCTCCTGGAAGTCTGGCCAAGTTTGGCAAATATTTTCTAAGTGCCAACGACTCAACCAGCCTAAAGTGTCCGCCTCGGCTGGTTCCCCAGGTCGGCCACCAAAAGTGAAAATTCGGCCTCTTCTCCTGGAAGTCAAGCCAAGTTTGGCGAATATTTTCTAAGTGCCAACGACTCAACCAGCCTAAAGTGTCCGCCTCGGCTGGTTCCCCAGGTCGGCCACCAAAAGTGAAAATTCGGCCTCTTCTCCTGGAAGTCAAGCCAAGTTTGGCAAATATTTTCTAAGTGCCAACGACTCAACCAGCGTAAAGTGTCCGCCTCGGCTGGTTCCCCAGGTTGGCCACCAAAAGTGAAAATTCGGCCTCTTCTCCTGGAAGTCAAGCCAAGTTTGGCAAATATTTTCTAAGTGCCAACGGCTCTTGAGCCGAAAAGTGTCCGCCTCGGCTGGTTCCCCAGGTCGGCCACCAAAAGCGAAAATTCGGCCTCTTCTCCTGGAAGTCAAGCCAAGTTTGGCAAATATTTTCTAAGTGCCAACGGCTCTTGAGCCGAAAAGTGTCCGCCTCGGCTGGTTCCCCAGGTCGGCCACCAAAAGCGAAAATTCGGCCTCTTCTCCTGGAAGTCCTGCCAACTTGTGCGAATTTTTTCTAAGTGCCAACGACTCAACAGCCGTAAAGTGTCCGCCTCGGCTGGTTCCCCATAACGGCCACCAAAAGCGAAAATTCGGCCTCTTGCTCTGGAAGTCCTGCCAACTTGTGCGAATTTTTTCTAAGTGCCAACGACTCAACAGCCGTAAAGTGTCCGCCTCGGCTGGTTCCCCATAACGGCCACCAAAAGCGAAAATTCGGCCTCTGGCCCCGGAAGTCCTGCCAACTTGTGCGAATTTTTTCTAAGTGCCAACGGCTCTTGAGCCGAAAAGTGTCCGCCTCGGCTGGTTCCCGCGGTCGGCCGCCGAAAGCGAAAATTCGGCCTCTCCCTCTTTAGGTACCAGGGGTTGGGGTACCAGGGGTAGGGTGCAGTACCAACTTTGGTCTTCAGGTGCGCCAGAGTACGATGGTTGGTCCCCCTAGTCAGCGTACTCATCAACGATTTACCCCCCTTTCGCAAAATATAGTCAGAACGAGCATGGGGGGCGCATAATTTACCCCACAAAATGAAAGGGCCCGGTGCCGAGCGCTTGGTCATGGCCGCCAGCAGCGCCCCTTGCTCGGTGGGAACACAACACGCAGGGTTGCACAGCACCCTGGAAGGCACAAAGAGAGTGAAAAATTTTCTAAGTGTCACTCTTGACGAAAAATGTCTAAGTGCCTCTCTTGACGAAAAATTTCTAAGTGCCACGCTTGACGAAAAATGTCTAAGTGCCACAGCGCTCGAAAATTTCCTAAGTGCGAGCACGGCTGTGAAATATTCAAAGTACAAGGAACGCTGGCAGAATCTCTCGACGGCCGTCTGCTCCCGGCGGCCGCCGTGAAGTCTCCCCTCCCGGGGACGGCTGTCTGCTCCCGGCAGCCGTCCTTAACCCCCTCCCCACACGTTGGACGAACACCAGCCGAGGGCGAAAGGCTCGCGGTGTGGAAGGATCGTGGCCACGGCTAATCTAGCGATGCCCGCGTTGGACGGTCACACCGCACGACAGAGCGGGGCCTGCATCCGGCGCGAGGCGGCCTTCAGGCACGTGGCTCGAGACGACCTCACCCGCCCTAGCCCGGAGCGGAAAGACTTTGAAATTTTCAAAGTCCAAGGAACACTGGCAGAATGGGAGGACCGGCCGCCTCCTTAAACACAGGCCGGAGAGATGGAGCGGGATCAGCGGCCCGCGCGTTGAGCGAACACCGGCCGAGGGCGAAAGGCTCGCGGTGTGGAAGGATCGTGGCCACGGCTAATCTAGCGATGCCCGCGTTGGACGGTCACACCGCACGACAGAGCGGGGCCTGCATCCGGCGCGAGGCGGCCTTCAGGCACGTGGTTCGAGACGACCTCACCCGCCCTAGCCCGGAGCGGAAAGACTTTGAAATAGTCAAAGTCCAAGGAACACTGGCAGAATCTCTCGACGGCCGTCTGCTCCCGGCGGCCGCCGTGAAGTCTCCCCTCCCGGGGACGGCTGTCTGCTCCCGGCAGCCGTCCATAACCCCCTCCCCACACGTTGGTTGAACATCAGCCGAGGGCGAAAGGCTCGCGGTGTGGAAGGATCGTGGCCACGGCTAATCTAGCGATGCCCGCGTTGGACGGTCACACCGCACGACAGAGCGGGGCCTGCATCCGGCGCGAGGCGGCCTTCAGGCACGTGGTTCGAGACGACCTCACCCGCCCTAGCCCGGAGCGGAAAGACTTTTCAAAGTCCAAGGAACACTGGCAGAATGGGAGGACCGGCCGCCTCCTTAAACACAGGCCGGAGCGACCGAGCGGGATCAGCGGCCCGCGCGCAGGGTCTTTGAAATGTACAAAGTCCTAGGGACAATGGCAGAATCGCTCGACGGCCGTCTGCTCCCGGCGGCCGCGGTGAAGGGACTGTACACCCCACCCGGGGACGGCTGTCTGCTCCCGGCAGCCGTCCTTCCCCCCCACCCCACACGTTGACCGACACCGGCCGAGGGCGAAAGGCTCGCGGTGTGGAAGGATCGTGGCCACGGCTAATCTAGCGATGCCCGCGTTGGACGGTCACACCGCACGACAGAGCGGGGCCTGCATCCGGCGCGAGGCGGCCTTCAGGCACGTGGTTCGAGACGACCTCACCCGCCCTAGCCCGGAGCGAAAAGACTTTGAAATATTCAAAGTCCAAGGAACACTGGCAGAATGGGAGGACCGGCCGCCTCCTTAAACACAGGCCGGAGCGACCGAGCGGGATCAGCGGCCCGCGCGGAGGGTCTTTAAAATGTACAAAGTCCTAGGAACAATGGCAGAATCGCTCGACGGCCGTCTGCTCCCGGCGGCCGCGGTGGAAGGACTGTACACCCCACCCGGGGACGGCTGTCTGCTCCCGGCAGCCGTCCTTCCCCCCCACCCACACGTTGACCGACACCGGCCGAGGGCGAAAGGCTCGCGGTGTGGAAGGATCGTGGCCACGGCTAATCTAGCGATGCCCGCGTTGGACGGTCACACCGCACGACAGAGCGGGGCCGCATCTGGCGCGAGGCGGCCTTCAGGCACGTGGTTCGAGACGACCTCACCCGCCCTAGCCCGGAGCGGAAAGACTTTGAAATTTTCAAAGTCCAAGGAACACTGGCAGAATGGGAGGACCGGCCGCCTCCTTAAACACAGGCCGGGCGAAAAATATGCGAATGTTGGGTCTCATCCAAGAAAGGGAGTTACCGGCCGCCTCCTTAAACACAGGCCGGGCGAAAAATATGCGAATGGTCCATCCAAGGAAGGAGGACCGGCCGCCTCCTTAAACACAGGCCGGGCGAAAAATATGCGAATGGTCCATCCAAGGAAGGAGGAGCGGCCGCCTCCTTAAACACAGGCCGGAGAGATGGAGCGGGATCAGCGGCCCGCGCTTTGAGCGACCACCGGCCGAGGGCGAAAGGCTCGCGGTGTGGAAGGATCGTGGCCACGGCTAATCTAGCGATGCCCGCGTTGGACGGTCACACCGCACGACAGAGCGGGGCCTGCATCCGGCGCGAGGCGGCCTTCAGGCACGTGGTTCGAGACGACTTCACCCGCCCTAGCCCGGAGCTGAAACTCTGCGAATGTTAACATCCAAGGATGGAGGCAACGGCCGTCTCGTTAAGCTGAGGCCGGAGGAAAGTCTGCGGATTCGGGGCATCCAAGGCAGATGGAGGTGCCGGCCGCCTCGGTAAACAGAGGCCGGACCGACCGACATGCGACCATGACCCGCCTTGGTAGGGCCCCCACCGGCCCCGGCTAGCGCCGGCGTTGGGTGGACGGTTCCTCCCCACTTGCGGGTCGCCCTCTAGCGCTACGGCCGCCGCGCGAGCGCGCGCTCCGACGCCGCCCCCGCAGGCCTAGCGCGAGCCGTACGGCAGCGAGACCGAGACGCCCCGATTCCACGCACGCACCTAGCGGTCATCAACGGAGGCCGAGCGCGCGATCCGACTCGCGGCACGCCACGTGGGCGTCCGCCGGCCGCGCCGGTCTACCGCGAAAGATGTTTCTCAAACCCTCGCCTAACCTAGGGACGGCTATCTCGGGAAGCCGCCCCCGCATCTGCACCTATCCGCTAAGCCCTCCCGACCACCGCGAAGCGGGAGGACGTCTATCGTGGCCGCCGGGGCGTATGACCCCTCCGCGTGAGGCGTGCGGGCTCGGGTGGGCCGCAACGACCGAGTCTGACTCGGACGGGGCGCAGCTTCCCTCCCGGTCGCAGCATCAAGCGCCGATCGCGCGACGTCACCAGCCCCCCGGGACGGTTCGTCGGGAGCACGGTACAGGCACGTAGCTCACTCTCCAGCTGGCCGCAGCGGGCCGCACCGACCGAGTCTGACTCGGCCGGGGCGCAGCTTCCCGTCTGGGTGACAGCGGCGACGAGCTGCGACTGTTGGCCGCCGCCCCTTCGTCCTTCCCGGATCCCCCCAGTGCCGACTCAACTCCGCATCCTGGCCGCAGCGAGATACCGTCGGGTTGCGGCGCCCGAGTCTGACTCGGGACGCGCGCTTCTTCCTTCGGACCACAGCGTACGTGCCTCGCGCGGGCAAAGTCGCCGGCACAGCGCCGCGCCCCCTCGACCAAGCGAGCCTCAGCCGGGCCGCGACGACCGAGTCTGACTCGGACGGAGCGCAGCTTCCCGCCTGGGTTACCGTGACGAGTCGCGGGCGGCCGTCG
>NW_028284251.1:10000-27500 GCF_059516105.1 Syngnathus floridae | reverse complement strand
CGGGGCTCTCTTGAAAGCCTACCCGCCTTCGCTGGTTCCCCGGTCGGCCACGAGTAGCGAGAATTCGGCCTCTTCGCCCGGAGCGCGGCTCAACTTCAGCGAAAATGCACTAAGTGCCAAAGCCCATTCATTTACAACGGCGTGTCCGCCAGAGGGCGCGTTTCCCGCCGCGGACCGGCCGGCGGGGCTCGTCGGAGAGCGTGTCCGCCTCTCGGTGGTTCCTGCCGGGCGTGGGTCGCCGTCCGCTGTCGGTACTTTACGGGACCACGTTCGGCCCGCGGACCAGCCGGCGGGGCTCCCTAGAAAGCTTATCCGCCTTCGCTGGTTCCCTGGTCGGCCACGAGTAGCGGGAATTCGGCCTCTTCGCCCGGAGCGCGGCTCAACTTTTGCGAAAATGCACTAAGTGCCAAAGCCCATTCATTTACAACGGCGTGTCCGCCAGAGGGCGCATTTCCCGCCGCGGACCAGCCGGCGGGACCCGCTCGACTTCCTATCCGCCTTCGCTGGTTCCCAAGTCGGCCAGAATTCCGGGCCGCGACCGGTAACTCGCGGGACCATAATTGGCCCGCGGACCAGCCGGCGGGGCTCTCTTGAGAGCTTACCCGCCTTCGCTGGTTCCCTGGTCGGCCACGAGTGGCGAGAATTCGGCCTCTTCGCCCGGAGCGCGGTTCAACTTTTGCGAAAATGCACTAAGTGCCAAAGCCCATTCATTTACAACGGCGTGTCCGCCAGAGGGCGCATTTCCCGCCGCGGACCGGCCGGCGGGGCTCGTCGGAGAGCGTGTCCGCCTCTCGGTGGTTCCTGCCGGGCGTGGGTCGGCGTCCGCTGTCGGTAGGTGACGGGACCCCGTTCGGCCCGCGGACCAGCCGGCGGGGCTCCATAGAAAGCTTACCCGCCTTCGCTGGTTCCCCGGTCGGCCGCGAGTGGCGAGAATTCGGCCTCTTCACCTGGAGCGCGGAGCGACTTTTGCCAAATTTTTTCTAAGTGCCAAGGGCTCTCGCGCCGCGATGCGTCCGCCTCTGCTGGTTCCCCGGTCGGCCGCGAGTGGCGAGAATTCGGCCTCTTCACCTGGAGCCCGGAGCGACTTTTGCCAATTTTTTTCTAAGTGCCAAGGGCTCTCGCGCCGCGATGCGTCCGCCTCTGCTGGTTCCCCGGTCGGCCGCGAGTGGCGAGAATTCGGCCTCTTCACCCGGAGCCCGGGCCGACTCCCGCCGACATGATCACATCATGATCCAATAGCGAGTGTCGTATAACTGTAACATGATGTACAAAATAAATATATAAATATTAACATCACCTATAAACATTAAATATATAAATATTAACATCACCTATAAACATTAAACATATAAATATTAACATCACCTATAAACATTATGAATACCATGTTTATAACCGAATGCTCATTTTGTATTATTTGGCTGTAAATGCGAGCATAAGTTGTATATATCATGTATTTATCCACGAACCGTTAAAGAGATGTCAAGTCAGGCTACCTTAAGAGAGTCATAGTTACTCCCGCCGTTTACCCGCCTCTGTGCGAGAGGCGGTGTAATTTCTCTCCGTGTCCGCTGGAGGGAGGCATTTCCCCGTTACAAGCTCCGGGAAGATCACCCGGACGCGGAGAACGCTTAGCCGGGGTGCTGGGAGCCTCGTTCGGCTTAGAAAGTGAGGTGGAAAGCACTCGGGGAACCGGCTGGAGGTGCGGTGGAAGCTCGGCGGGCCGCGTAAAACGCTTAGCCGGGGCTCTGGAAGCCTCGTTCGGCTTAAACAGTGAGGAGGAAAGCACCCGGGGAACCGGCTGGAGGTGCTGTGGAAGCTCAGCGGGCTGCGTAAAACGCTTAGCCGGGGCTCTGGAAGCCTCTTCGGGCGTCAAGAGTGAGGAGGAATGCAACATGAGAACCGGCTGGAGGTGCGGTGGAAGCTCGGCGGGCCGCGTAAAACGCTTAGCCGGGGCTCTGGAAGCCTCGTTCGGCTTAAACAGTGAGGATGGGAGCACCCGGAGAACCGGCTGGAGGTGCTGTGGAAGTTCAGCGGGCCGCGTAAAACGCTTAGCCGGGGCTCTGGAAGCCTCGTTCGGCTTCGAAAGTGAGGAGGAATGCACCCGGGGAACCGGCTGGAGGTGCTCTGGAAGCTCAGCGTGCCGCGTAAAACGTTTAGCCGGGGCTCTGGAAGCCTCGTTCGGCTTAGAAAGTTAGGAGGAATGCACCCGGGGAACCGGCTGGAGGTGCTCTGGAAGCTCAGCGGGCCGCGTAAAACGCTTAGCCGGGGCTCTGGAAGCCTCGTTCGGCTTAGAAAGTGAGGAGGAATGCATCATGAGAACCGGCTGGAGGTGCTCTGGAAGTCCAGCGGGCCGCGTAAAACGCTTAGCCGAGGCTCTGGAAGCCTCGTTCGGCTTAAAGAGTGAGGAGTGAAGCACCCGGAGAACCGGCTGGAAGTGCTCTGGAAGCTCAGCGGGCCGCGTAAAACGCTTAGCCGGGGTGCTGGAAGTCTCCTCGGGCGTCAAGAGTGAGGAGGAAAGCACCCGTGGAACCGGCTGGAGGTGCTGTGGAAGCTCAGCGGGCCGCGTAAAACGTTTAGCCGGGGCTCTGGAAGCCTCGTTCGGCTTAGAAAGTGAGGAGGAAAGCAGCCGGGGAACCGGCTGGAGGTGCTCTGGAAGTTCAGCGGACCGCGTAAAACGTTTAGCCGGGGCTCTGGAAGCCTCCTCGGGCGTCAAGAGTTAGGAGGAAAGCATTGTGAGGGCCGGCTGGGGGTGCTCTGGCAGTCCAGCGGGCCGCGTAAAACGCTTAGCCGGGGCTCTGGAAGCCTCGTTCGGCTTAAAGAGTGAGGAGGAAAGTACTGGGGGAACCGGCTGGAGGTGCTGTGGAAGCTCAGTGGGCTGCGTAAAACGCTTAGCCGAGGCTCTGGAAGCCTCCTCGGGCGTCAAGAGTTAGGAGGAAAGCCTCATGAGAACCGGCTGGAGGTGCTGTGGAAGCTCGGCGGGCCGCGTAAAACGCTTAGCCGGGGTGCTGGAAGCCTCCTCGGGCGTCAAGAGTTAGGAGGAAAGCATCATAAGAACCGGCTGGGGGTGCTGTGGAAGTCCAGCGGGCCGCGTAAAACGCTTAGCCGAGGCTCTGGAAGCCTCGTTCGGCTTAAAGAGTGAGGAGGAATGCATCATGAGAACCGGCTGGAGGTGCTGTGGAAGCTCAGCGGGCCGCGTAAAACGCTTAGCCGAGGCTCTGGAAGCCTCCTCGGGCTTCAAGAGTGAGGAGGAAAGCACCCGTGGAACCGGCTGGAGGTGCTCTGGAAGCTCAGCGGGCCGCGTAAAACGCTTAGCCGGGGCGCTGGAAGCCTCCTCGGGCGTCAAGAGTGAGGAGGAAATCATCATAAGAACCGGCTGGAGGTGCTGTGGAAGTCCAGCGGGCCGCGTAAAACACTTAGCCGAGGCTCTGGAAGCCTCCTCGGGCGTCAAGAGTTAGGAGGAAAGCCTCATGAGAACCGGCTGGAGGTGCTGTGGAGGCTCGGCGGGCCGCGTAAAACGCTTAACCGGGGCTCTGGAAGCCTCGTTCGGCTTACGAAGCGAGGAGGAACGCACCCGGAGAATGACATTTTGATATGATTTGACCCTAAATGGCCCGCGGACCAGCCGGCGGGACCTCGGTGAAGACCCATCCGCCTCGCGGTGGTCCCCGGCCGGCTAGAGTTCCGGACCGCGATCGGTACCTCGCGGGACCCTAAATGGCCCGCGGACCAGCCGGCGGGACCTCGGTGAAGACCCATCCGCCTCGCGGTGGTCCCTGGCCGGGTAGAATTCCGGACCGCGATCGGTAACTCGCGGGACCCTAAATGGCCCGCGGACCAGCCGGCGGGACCTCGGTGAGCACCCATCCGCCTCGCGGTGGTTCCCGGCCGGCTAGAATTCCGGACCGCGATCGCTAACTCGCGGGACCCTAAATGGCCCGCGGACCAGCCGGCGGGACCTCGGTGAAGACCCATCCGCCTCGCGGTGGTCCCCGGCCGGTTAGAATTCCGGACCGCGATCGCTAACTTGCGGGACCCTAAATGGCCCGCGGACCAGCCGGCGGGACCTCGGTGACCACCCATCCGCCTTCGCTGGTTCCCAAGTCGGCCAGAATTCCGGGCCGCGACCGGTAACTCGCGGGACCCTAAATGGCCCGCGGACCAGCCGGCGGGACTAGCTTGACTTCCTATCCGCCTTCGCTGGTTCCCAAGTCGGCCAGAATTCCGGGCCGCGGTCGCTAACTCGCGGGACCCTAAATGGCCCGCGGACCAGCCGGCGGGGCTCTCTTGAAAGCTTACCCGCCTTTGCTGGTTCCCTGGTCGGCCACGACTGGCGAGAATTCGGCCTCTTCGCCCGGAGCGCGGCTCAACTTCAGCGAAAATGCACTAAGTGCCAAAGCCCATTCATTTACAACGGCGTGTCCGCCAGAGGGCGCATTTCCCGCCGCTGACCAGCCGGCGGGGCTCTCTTGAGAGCTTGCCCGCCTTCGCTGGTTCCCTGGTCGGCCACGAGTGGCGAGAATTCGGACTCTTCACCCGGAGCCCGGAGCGACTTTTGCCAAATTTTTTCTAAGTGCCAAGGGCTCTCGCGCCGCGATCCGTCCGCCTCTGTTGGTTCCCCGGTCGGCCGCGAGTGGCGAGAATTCGGCCTCTTCACCCGGAGCCCGGGCCGACTTCCGCCGATATGATCACATCATGATCCTATAGCAAGTGTCGTACAACTATAACATGATGTACAAAATAAATATATAAATATTAACATGACCTATAAACATTAAATATATAAATATTAACATCACCTATAAACATTAAATATATAAATATTAACATCACCTATAAACATTATGAATACAATGTTTATAACCGAATGGTCACTTTGTATTATTTGGCTGTAAATGCGATCATATGTAGTATATATCATGTATTTATCCACGAACCGTTAAAAAGATGTCAAGTCGGGCTACCTTAAGAGAGTCATAGTTACTCCCGCCGTTTACCCGCCTCTGTGCGAGAGGCGGTGTAATTTCTCTCCGTGTCCGCTGGAGGGAGGTATTTCCCCGTTACGACCTCCGGGAAGATCAGCGGGACGCGGAGAACGCTTAGCCGGGGCTCTGGAAGCCTCCTCGGGCGTCAAGAGTGAGGAGGAAAGCATCGGGGGGACCGGCTGGAGGTGCTCTGGAAGCTCGGCGGGCCGCGTAAAACGCTTAGCCGGGGCTCTGGAAGCCTCGTTCGGCTTAAACAGTGAGGAGGAAAGCACTCGGGGAACCGGCTGGAGGTGCTGTGGAAGCTCGGCGGGTCGTGGAAAACGCTTAGCCGGGGTGCTGGAAGCCTCGTTCGGCTAAAAGAGTGAGGAGGAATGCATCATGAGAACCGGCTGGAGGTGCTCTGGAAGCTCAGCGGGCCGCGTAAAACGCTTAGCCGGGGTGCTGGAAGTCTCCTCGGGCGTCAAGAGTGAGGAGGGAAGCACCCGGAGAACCGGCTGGAGGTGCTGTGGAAGTCCAGCGGGCCGCGTAAAACGCTTAGCCGGGGCTCTGGAAGCCTCGTTCGGCTTAAACAGTGAGGATGGGAGCACCCGGAGAACCGGCTGGAGGTGCTGTGGAGGCTCGGCGGGCCGCGTAAAATGCTTAACCGGGGCTCTGGAAGCCTCGTTCGGCTGGGAGAGTGAGGAGGAAAGCACCATGAGGACCGTCTGGAGGTCTTCTGGAAGCACAGCGGGCCGTGTATGACGCTTAGCCGGGGTGCTGGAAGCCTGGGCCGCCTGGGAGAGTGAGGAGGAAAGTACCATGAGGACCGTCTGGAGGTCTTCTAGAAGCACAGCGGGCCGTGGAGAACGCTTAGCCGGGGTGCTGGAAGTCGAGTAAGGCTCAGCCATCTCGTCCAAGGTGCTTATAAAGTGCATGTCCGCTCGGCTGGAGGTATTTCCGGCCACCCGGCGCCTGTGCACGGCCTCTGGGTGGCTCCGGGCCGGCTAGAATTCCGGGCCGCGACCGCTAACTCGCGGGACCCTAAATGGCCCGCGGACCAGCCGGCGGGACGTCGGTGACCACCCATCCGCCTCGCGGTGGTCCCCGGCCGGGTAGAATTCCGGACCGCGATCGCTAACTCGCGGGACCGCAATTGGCCCGCGGACCAGCCGGCGGGACGTCGGTGACCACCCATCCGCCTCGCGGTGGTCCCCGGCCGGGTAGAATTCCGGACCGCGATCGCTAACTCGCGGGACCGCAATTGGCCCGCGGACCAGCCGGCGGGACCTCGGTGACCACCCATCCGCCTCGCGGTGGTCCCCGGCCGGCTAGAATTCCGGACCGCGATCGGTAATTCGCGGGACCCTAAATGGCCCGCGGACCAGCCGGCGGGACCTCGGTGAAGACCCATCCGCCTCGCGGTGGTCCCCGGCCGGCTAGAATTCCGGACCGCGATCGGTAACTCGCGGGACCCTAAATGGCCCGCGGACCAGCCGGCGGGACGTCGGTGACCACCCATCCGCCTCGCGGTGGTCCCCGGCCGGGTAGAATTCCGGACCGCGATCGGTAACTCGCGGGACCGCAATTGGCCCGCGGACCAGCCGGCGGGACGTCGGTGACCACCCATCCGCCTCGCGGTGGTCCCCGGCCGGGTAGAATTCCGGACCGCGATCGCTAACTCGCGGGACCGCAATTGGCCCGCGGACCAGCCGGCGGGACCTCGGTGACCACCCATCCGCCTCGCGGTGGTCCCCGGCCGGCTAGAATTCCGGACCGCGATCGGTAATTCGCGGGACCCTAAATGGCCCGCGGACCAGCCGGCGGGACCTCGGTGAAGACCCATCCGCCTCGCGGTGGTCCCTGGCCGGCGTGGATTCCGGACCGCGATCGGTAATTCGCGGGACCCTAAATGGCCCGCGGACCAGCCGGCGGGACCTCGGTGACCACCCATCCGCCTCGCGGTGGTCCCTTGCCGGCTAGAATTCCGGACCGCGATCGGTAATTTGCGGGACCCTAAATGGCCCGCGGACCATCCGGCGGGACCTCGGTGAAGACCCATCCGCCTCGCGGTGGTCCCTGGCCGGCTAGAATTCCGGACCGCGATCGGTACCTCGCGGGACCCTAAATGGCCCGCGGACCAGCCGGCGGGACCTCGGTGAAGACCCATCCGCCTCGCGGTGGTCCCCGGCCGGCTAGAATTCCGGACCGCGATCGGTAACTCGCGGGACCCTAAATGGCCCGCGGACCAGCCGGCGGGACCTCGGTGAAGACCCATCCGCCTCGCGGTGGTCCCCAGCCGGGTAGAATTCCGGACCGCGATCGGTACCTCGCGGGACCCTAAATGGCCCGCGGACCAGCCGGCGGGACCTCGGTGACCACCCATCCGCCTCGCGGTGGTCCCCGGCCGGGTAGAATTCCGGACCGCGATCGGTAACTCGCGGGACCCTAAATGGCCCGCGGACCAGCCGGCGGGACCTCGGTGAAGACCCATCCGCCTCGCGGTGGTCCCCAGCCGGGTAGAATTCCGGACCGCGATCGGTACCTCGCGGGACCCTAAATGGCCCGCGGACCAGCCGGCGGGACCTCGGTGACCACCCATCCGCCTCGCGGTGGTCCCCGGCCGGGTAGAATTCCGGACCGCGATCGGTAACTCGCGGGACCCTAAATGGCCCGCGGACCAGCCGGCGGGACCTCGGTGAAGACCCATCCGCCTCGCGGTGGTCCCTGGCCGGGTAGAATTCCGGACCGCGATCGGTACCTCGCGGGACCCTAAATGGCCCGCGGACCAGCCGGCGGTACCTCGGTGACCACCCATCCGCCTCGCGGTGGTCCCTGGCCGGGTAGAATTCCGGACCGCGATCGGTAACTCGCGGGACCCTAAATGGCCCGCGGACCAGCCGGCGGGACCTCGGTGACCACCCATCCGCCTCGCGGTGGTCCCCGGCCGGCTAGAATTCCGGACCGCGATCGCTAACTCGCGGGACCGCAATTGGCCCGCGGACCAGCCGGCGGGACCCGCTTGACTTCCTATCCGCCTTCGCTGGTTCCCAAGTCGGCTAGAATTCCGGACCGCGATCGCTAACTCGCGGGACCGCAATTGGCCCGCGGACCAGCCGGCGGGACCCACTTGACTTCCTATCCGCCTTCGCTGGTTCCCAAGTCGGCTAGAATTCCGGACCGCAATCGCTAACTCGCGGGACCGCAATTGGCCCGCGGACCAGCCGGCGGGACCCAATCCACTTCCTATCCGCCTTCGCTGGTTCCCAAGTCGGCTAGAATTCCGGACCGCGATCGCTAACTCGCGGGACCGCAATTGGCCCGCGGACCAGCCGGCGGGACCCGCTCCACTTCCTATCCGCCTTCGCTGGTTCCCAAGTCGGCCACAAATTACGATTATTCGGCCTCTCGCTCTGGAAGTGCCATCGGCACTTGCTCGGAAAAGTGTCCGCCTCTTCTGGTTCCCTAGGTCGGCCGCCAAATGCGAAAAATCGGCCTCTACCCCGTTTGGGTACCAGGGGTAGGGTGCAGTACCAACTTTGGTCTTCAGGTGCGCCAGAGCGCGATGGTTGGTCCCACTAGTCAGCGTACTCATCGACGGTTTACTCCCCTTTCGCAAAATATAGTGGGCACGTATGTGCAGGACTGTTTATTTTTATTTTGAAAAATTTTCTAAGTGCCAGCGGACGCTGGCACACGACGTGTCCGAGCCACGATGGTGCCCAGGCCGGACAGCGACGGCGAAAAAGCCGATTCTGGAAGTTTCGAATATGCCAACGGCAAAAGCGGCGTGATGTGTCCGCCTCGGCTGGTTCTCCGGTCGGCCAGAAAAAGTGAAAATTCGGCCTCTCGCTCTGGAGGTCCGACGAACTTTGGCGAATATTTTCTAAGTGCCAACGGGTGTTGCGCCGAAATGTGTCCGACTCGGCTGGTTCCCCGAGTCGGCCCGAACGAGCGAAAATTCGGCCTCTTCGCCTGGAAGTCCGGCCGACTTTGGCGAATATTTTCTAAGTGCCAACGGGTGTTGCGCCGAAATGTGTCCGACTCGGCTGGTTCCCCGAGTCGGCCCGAACGAGCGAAAATTCGGCCTCTTCGCCTGGAAGTCCGGCCGACTTTGGCGAATATTTTCTAAGTGCCAACGGGTGTTGCGCCGAAATGTGTCCGACTCGGCTGGTTCCCCGAGTCGGCCCGAACGAGCGAAAATTCGGCCTCTTCGCCTGGAAGTCCGACGAACTTTGGCGAATATTTTCTAAGTGCCAACGGGTGTTGCGCCGAAATGTGTCCGACTCGGCTGGTTCCCCGAGTCGGCCCGAACGAGCGAAAATTCGGCCTCTTCGCCTGGAAGTCCGACGAACTTTGGCGAATATTTTCTAAGTGCCAACGGGTGTTCGGCCGTAATGTGTCCGACTCGGCTGGTGCCCCGAGTCGGCCCGAACGAGCGAAAATTCGGCCTCTTCGCCTGGAGGTCCAACGAACTTTGGCGAATATTTTCTAAGTGCCAACGGGTGTTACACCGTAATGTGTCCGACTCGGCTGGTTCCTCCGGTCGGCCCGAACGAGCGAAAATTCGGCCTCTTCGCCTGGAAGTCCGGCCGACTTGGGCGAATATTTTCTAAGTGCCAACGGGTGTTACGCCGAAATGTGTCCGACTCGGCTGGTTCCCCGAGTCGGCCAGAAAAAGTGAAAATTCGGCCTCTTCGCCTGGAAGTCCGGCCGACTTGAGCTAATATTTTCTAAGTGCCAACGGGTGTTCGGCCGTAATGTGTCCGACTCGGCTGGTTCCCCGAGTCTGCCCGAACGAGCGAAAATTCGGCCTCTCGCTCTGGAAGTCCTGCCAACTTGAGCGAATATTTTCTAAGTGCCATCGGGTCTTGCCCGGAAAAGTGTCCGACTCGGCTGGTTCCCCGAGTCGGCCCGAACGAGCGAAAATTCGGCCTCTCGCTCTGGAAGTCCTGCCAACTTGAGCGAATATTTTCTAAGTGCCAACGGCTGTTCGGCCGTAACGTGTCCGACTCGGCTGGTTCCCCGAGTCGGTCCGAACGAGCGAAAATTCGGCCTCTTGCTCTGGAAGTCCTGCCAACTTTAGCGAATATTTTCTAAGTGCCATCGGGTCTTGCCCGGAAAAGTGTCCGACTCGGCTGGTTCCCCGAGTCGGCCAGAAAAAGTGAAAATTCAGCCTCTTGCTCTGGAAGTCCTGCCAACTTGAGCGAATATTTTCTAAGTGCCATCGGGTCTTGCCCGGAAAAGTGTCCGACTCGGCTGGTTCCCCGAGTCGGCCCGAACGAGCGAAAATTCGGCCTCTTGCTCTGGAAGTCCTGCCAACTTGAGCGAATATTTTCTAAGTGCCATCGGGTCTTGCCCGGAAAAGTGTCCGACTCGGCTGGTTCCCCGAGTCGGCCCGAACGAGCGAAAATTCGGCCTCTTGCTCTGGAAGTCCTGCCAAATTGAGCGAATATTTTCTAAGTGCCAACGGGTCTTGCCCGGAAAAGTGTCCGACTCGTCTGGTTCCCCGAGTCGGCCCGACCGAGTGAAAATTCGGCCTCTCGCTCTGGAAGTCCTGTCAACTTGAGCGAATATTTTCTAAGTGCCATCGGGTCTTGCCCGGAAAAGTGTCCGACTCGGCTGGTTCCCCGAGTCGGCCCAAACGAGTGAAAATTCGGCCTCTTGCTCTGGAAGTCCTGCCAAATTGAGCGAATATTTTCTAAGTGCCAACGGGTCTTGCCCGGAAAAGTGTCCGACTCGTCTGGTTCCCCGAGTCGGCCCGACCGAGTGAAAATTCGGCCTCTCGCTCTGGAAGTCCTGTCAACTTGAGCGAATATTTTCTAAGTGCCATCGGGTCTTGCCCGGAAAAGTGTCCGACTCGGCTGGTTCCCCGAGTCGGCCCGAACGAGTGAAAATTCGGCCTCTTGCTCTGGAAGTCCTGCCAACTTGAGCGAATATTTTCTAAGTGCCATCGGGTCTTGCCCGGAAAAGTGTCCGACTCGTCCGGTTCCCTAGTTCGGCCACATAATGTGAAAATTCGGCCTCTTGCTCTGGAAGTCCTGCCAACTTGAGCGAATATTTTCTAAGTGCCATCGGGTCTTGCCCGGAAAAGTGTCCGACTCGGCTGGTTCCCCGAGTCGGCACCGAACGAGTGAAAATTCGGCCTCTTGCTCTGGAAGTCCTGCCAACTTGAGCGAATATTTTCTAAGTGCCATCGGGTCTTGCCCGGAAAAGTGTCCGACTCGGCTGGTTCCCCGAGTCGGCCCGAGCGAGTGAAAATTCGGCCTCTTGCTCTGGAAGTCCTGCCAACTTGAGCGAATATTTTCTAAGTGCCATCGGGTCTTGCCCGGAAAAGTGTCCGACTCGTCCGGTTCCCTAGTTCGGCCACATAATGTGAAAATTCGGCCTCTTGCTCTGGAAGTCCTGCCAACTTGAGCGAATATTTTCTAAGTGCCATCGGGTCTTGCCCGGAAAAGTGTCCGACTCGTCCGGTTCCCTAGTTCGGCCACATAATGTGAAAATTCGGCCTCTTGCTCTGGAAGTCCTGCCAACTTGAGCGAATATTTTCTAAGTGCCATCGGGTCTCTCCCGGAAAAGTGTCCGACTCGGCTGGTTCCCCGGTTCGGCCACATAATGTGAAAATTCGGCCTCTTGCTCTGGAAGTCCTGCCAACTTGAGCGAATATTTTCTAAGTGCCATCGGGTCTCTCCCGGAAAAGTGTCCGCCTCGTCCGGTTCCCTAGTTCGGCCACGGAATGTGAAAATTCGGCCTCTCTGAGGTACCAGGGGTACGCATTTAGGTACCAGGGGTAGTCGCTGAGGTACCAGGGGTATGCATTTAGGTACCAGGGGAGACCACTACGGTCTGTTGGTCCCCCTAGTTAGTGTACTCATCGGTTTACTCCCCTTTCGCAAAATATAGTCGGCACGTATGTGCAGGACTGTTTATTTTTATTTTGAAAAATGTTCTAAGTGCCAACGGAAGCTGGCACACGAACTGTCCGAGCCACGATGGTGCCCAGGCCGGACAGCGACGGCGAAAAAGCCGATGTGTGTTTGATGGAAGTTTCGAATATTTTCAAAGTGCCAACGGCACTTGCGGGGTGATGTGTCCGCCTCGTCTGGTTCCCCAGGTCGGCCAGAAAAAGTGAAAATTCGGCCTCTTCTCCTGGAAGTCCGGCCAAGTTTGGCGAATATTTTCAAAGTGCCAACGGCACTTGCGGGGTGATGTGTCCGCCTCGTCTGGTTCCCCAGGTCGGCCAGAACAAGTGAAAATTCGGCCTCTTCTCCTGGAAGTCCGGCCAAGTTTGGCGAATATTTTCAAAGTGCCAACGGCACTTGCGGGGTGATGTGTCCGCCTCGTCTGGTTCCCCAGGTCGGCCAGAAAAAGCGAAAATTCGGCCTCTTCTCCTGGAAGTCCGGCCAAGTTTGGCGAATATTTTCTAAGTGCCATCGGCACTTGCGGGGTGATGTGTCCGCCTCGTCTGGTTCCCCAGGTCGGCCAGAACAAGTGAAAATTCGGCCTCTTCTCCTGGAAGTCTGGCCAAGTTTGGCGAATATTTTCAAAGTGCCAACGGCACTTGCGGGGTGATGTGTCCGCCTCGTCTGGTTCCCCAGGTCGGCCAGAACAAGTGAAAATTCGGCCTCTTCTCCTGGAAGTCTGGCCAAGTTTGGCGAATATTTTCTAAGTGCCAACGACTCGACCAGCGTAAAGTGTCCGCCTCGGCTGGTTCCCCATAACGGCCACCATAAGTGAAAATTCGGCCTCTTCTCCTGGAAGTCAAGCCAAGTTTGGCGAATATTTTCTAAGTGCCAACGACCCAACCAGCGTAAAGTGTCCGCCTCGGCTGGTTCCCCATAACGGCCACAACAAGTGAAAATTCGGCCTCTTCTCCTGGAAGTCTGGCCAAGTTTGGCGAATATTTTCTAAGTGCCAACGACCCAACCAGCGTAAAGTGTCCGCCTCGGCTGGTTCCCCATAACGGCCACAACAAGTGAAAATTCGGCCTCTTCTCCTGGAAGTCTGGCCAAGTTTGGCGAATATTTTCTAAGTGCCAACGACCCAACCAGCGTAAAGTGTCCGCCTCGGCTGGTTCCCCATAACGGCCACAACAAGTGAAAATTCGGCCTCTTCTCCTGGAAGTCTGGCCAAGTTTGGCGAATATTTTCTAAGTGCCAACGACTCAACCAGCGTAAAGTGTCCGCCTCGGCTGGTTCCCCAGGTCGGCCACCAAAAGTGAAAATTCGGCCTCTTCTCCTGGAAGTCAAGCCAAGTTTGGCAAATATTTTCTAAGTGCCAACGACTCAACCAGCGTAAAGTGTCCGCCTCGGCTGGTTCCCCATAACGGCCACCAAAAGTGAAAATTCGGCCTCTTCTCCTGGAAGTCAAGCCATGTTTGGCAAATATTTTCTAAGTGCCAACGGCTCTTGAGCCGAAAAGTGTCCGCCTCGGCTGGTTCCCCATAACGGCCATGAAAAGTGAAAATTCGGCCTCTTCTCCTGGAAGTCAAGCCAAGTTTGGCAAATATTTTCTAAGTGCCAACGACTCAACCAGCGTAAAGTGTCCGCCTCGGCTGGTTCCCCAGGTCGGCCACCAAAAGTGAAAATTCGGCCTCTTCTCCTGGAAGTCTTGCCAAGTTTGGCGAATATTTTCTAAGTGCCAACGACTCAACCAGCGTAAAGTGTCCGCCTCGGCTGGTTCCCCAGGTCGGCCACCAAAAGTGAAAATTCGGCCTCTTCTCCTGGAAGTCAAGCCAAGTTTGGCAAATATTTTCTAAGTGCCAACGACTCAACCAGCGTAAAGTGTCCGCCTCGGCTGGTTCCCCAGGTCGGTCACCAAAAGTGAAAATTCGGCCTCTTCTCCTGGAAGTCTGGCCAAGTTTGGCGAATATTTTCTGAGTGCCAACGACTCAACCAGCCTAAAGTGTCCGCCTCGGCTGGTTCCCCATAACGGCCACCAAAAGTGAAAATTCGGCCTCTTCTCCTGGAAGTCAAGCCAAGTTTGGCAAATATTTTCTAAGTGCCAACGACTCAACCAGCGCAAAGTGTCCGCCTCGGCTGGTTCCCCATAACGGCCATGAAAAGTGAAAATTCGGCCTCTTCTCCTGGAAGTCAAGCCAAGTTTGGCAAATATTTTCTAAGTGCCAACGACTCAACCAGCGTAAAGTGTCCGCCTCGGCTGGTTCCCCAGGTCGGCCACCAAAAGTGAAAATTCGGCCTCTTCTCCTGGAAGTCTTGCCAAGTTTGGCGAATATTTTCTAAGTGCCAACGACTCAACCAGCGTAAGTGTCCGCCTCGGCTGGTTCCCCAGGTCGGCCACCAAAAGTGAAAATTCGGCCTCTTCTCCTGGAAGTCAAGCCAAGTTTGGCAAATATTTTCTAAGTGCCAACGACTCAACCAGCGTAAAGTGTCCGCCTCGGCTGGTTCCCCAGGTCGGTCACCAAAAGTGAAAATTCGGCCTCTTCTCCTGGAAGTCAAGCCAAGTTTGGCAGATATTTTCTAAGTGCCAACGACTCAACCAGCGTAAAGTGTCCGCCTCGGCTGGTTCCCCAGGTCGGCCACCAAAAGTGAAAATTCGGCCTCTTCTCCTGGAAGTCAAGCCAAGTTTGGCAAATATTTTCTAAGTGCCAACGACTCAACCAGCGTAAAGTGTCCGCCTCGGCTGGTTCCCCATAACGGCCACCAAAAGTGAAAATTCGGCCTCTTCTCCTGGAAGTCAAGCCATGTTTGGCAAATATTTTCTAAGTGCCAACGGCTCTTGAGCCGAAAAGTGTCCGCCTCGGCTGGTTCCCCATAACGGCCACCAAAAGTGAAAATTCGGCCTCTTCTCCTGGAAGTCAAGCCAAGTTTGGCAAATATTTTCTAAGTGCCAACGGCTCTTGAGCCGAAAAGTGTCCGCCTCGGCTGGTTCCCCAGGTCGGCCACCAAAAGTGAAAATTCGGCCTCTTCTCCTGGAAGTCAAGCCAAGTTTGGCAAATATTTTCTAAGTGCCAACGGCTCTTGAGCCGAAAAGTGTCCGCCTCGGCTGGTTCCCGCGGTCGGCCTTCAAAAGCGAAAATTCGGCCTCTTCCCCTGGTAGCCCTGCCAACTTGTGCGAATTTTTTCTAAGTGCCAACGGCTCTTGAGCCGAAAAGTGTCCGCCTCGGCTGGTTCCCTCGGTCGGCCCCAAAAAGCGAAAATTCGGCCTCTCCCTCTTTAGGTACCAGGGGCTGGGGTACCAGGGGGAGGGTGCAGTACCAACTTTGGTCTTCAGGTGCGCCAGAGTACGCTAAATGGTCCCCCTAGTCAGCGTACTCATCAACGATTTACCCCCCTTTCGCAAAATATAGTCAGAACGAGCATGGGGGGCGCATAATTTACCCCACAAAATGAAAGGGCCCGGTGCCGAGCGCTTGGTCATGGCCGCCAGCAGCGCCCCTTGCTCGGTGGGAACACAACACGCAGGGTTGCACAGCACCCTGGAAGGCACACAGAGAGAGAGAGAAAAATTTTCTAAGTGCCTCTCTTGACGAAAAATGTCTAAGTGCCTCTCTTGACGAAAAATTTCTAAGTGCCACAGCGCTCGAAAATTTCCTAAGTGCGAGCACGGCTGTGAAATATTCAAAGTACAAGGAACGCTGGCAGAATCGCTCGACGGCCGTCTGCTCCCGGCGGCCGCCGTGAAGTCTCCCCTCCCGGGGACGGCTGTCTGCTCCCGGCAGCCGTCCTTAACCCCCTCCCCACACGTTGGCCGAACACCAGCCGAGGGCGAAAGGCTCGCGGTGTGGAAGGATCGTGGCCACGGCTAATCTAGCGATGCCCGCGTTGGACGGTCACACCGCACGACAGAGCGGGGCCTGCATCCGGCGCGAGGCGGCCTTCAGGCACGTGGTTCGAGACGACCTCACCCGCCCTAGCCCGGAGCGGAAAGACTTTTACAAGTCCAAGGAACAATGGCAGAATGGGAGGACCGGCCGCCTCCTTAAACACAGGCCGGAGAGATGGAGCGGGATCAGCGGCCCGCGCATTGAGCGAACACCGGCCGAGGGCGAAAGGCTCGCGGTGTGGAAGGATCGTGGCCACGGCTAATCTAGCGATGCCCGCGTTGGACGGTCACACCGCACGACAGAGCGGGGCCTGCATCCGGCGCGAGGCGGCCTTCAGGCACGTGGTTCGAGGCGACCTCACCCGCCCTAGCCCGGAGCGGAAAGACTTTTCAAAGTCCAAGGAACACACTGGCAGAATCTCTCGACGGCCGTCTGCTCCCGGCGGCCGCCGTGAAGTCTCCCCTCCCGGGGACGGCTGTCTGCTCCCGGCAGCCGTCCATAACCCCCTCCCCACACGTTGGCCGAACATCAGCCGAGGGCGAAAGGCTCGCGGTGTGGAAGGATCGTGGCCACGGCTAATCTAGCGATGCCCGCGTTGGACGGTCACACCGCACGACAGAGCGGGGCCTGCATCCGGCGCGAGGCGGCCTTCAGGCACGTGGTTCGAGACGACCTCACCCGCCCTAGCCCGGAGCGGAAAGACTTTTACAAGTCCAAGGAACAATGGCAGAATGGGAGGACCGGCCGCCTCCTTAAACACAGGCCGGAGAGACGGAGCGGGATCAGCGGCCCGCGCGGAGGGTCTTAAAATGTACAAAGTCCTAGGAACAATGGCAGAATCGCTCGACGGCCGTCTGCTCCCGGCGGCCGCGGTGAAGGGACTGTACACCCCACCCGGGGACGGCTGTCTGCTCCGGCAGCCGTCCTTCCCCCCCTCCCCACACGTTGGCCGAACATCAGCCGAGGGCGAAAGGCTCGCGGTGTGGAAGGATCGTGGCCACGGCTAATCTAGCGATGCCACGTTGGACGGTCACACCGCACGACAGAGCGGGGGCCTGCATCCGGCGTGAGGCGGCCTTCAGGCACGTGGTTCGAGACGACCTCACCCGCCCTAGCCCGGAGCGGAAAGACTTTGAAATATTCAAGTCAAGGAACACTGGCAGAATGGGAGGACCGGCCGCCTCCTTAAACACAGGCCGGAGCGACCGAGCGGGATCAGCGGCCCGCGCGGAGGGTCTTTAAAATGTACAAAAGTCCTAGGAACAATGGCAGAATCGCTCGACGGCCGTCTGCTCCGGCGGCCGCGGTGAAGGGACTGTACACCCCACCCGGGGACGGCTGTCTGCTCCCGGCAGCCGTCCTTCCCCCCAAACCCACACGTTGACCGACACCGGCCGAGGGCGAAAGGCTCGCGGTGTGGAAGGATCGTGGCCACGGCTAATCTAGCGATGCCCGCGTTGGACGGTCACACCGCACGACAGAGCGGGGCCTGCATCCGGCGCGAGGCGGCCTTCAGGCACGTGGTTCGAGACGACCTCACCCGCCCTAGCCCGGAGCGGAAAGACTTTGAAATATTCAAAGTCCAAGGAACACTGGCAGAATGGGAGGACCGGCCGCCTCCTTAAACACAGGCCGGGCGAAAAATATGCGAATGTTGGGCGAAAGACTTTGAAATATTCAAAGTCCAAGGAACACTGGCAGAATGGGAGGACCGGCCGCCTCCTTAAACACAGGCCGGGCGAAAAATATGCGA
>NW_028284250.1:15000-32399 GCF_059516105.1 Syngnathus floridae | reverse complement strand
GCGCCTGCTGCCTTCCTTGGATGTGGTAGCCGTTTCTCAGGCTCCCTCTCCGGAATCGAACCCTGATTCCCCGTTACCCGTTGTCACCATGGTAGGCGCAGAAAGTACCATCGAAAGTTGAATAGGGCAGACATTCGAATGAGACGTCGCCGCCGCGGAGGGCCGGCGATCGGCTGGAAGTTATCTAGGGTCACCAAGGGAGGCCGGGCCGGACGCGCGGAGGGCCGCGGCGCGAGCGCCGCGACCCCTTGCCCGCGCGCCCGGGCACCGCGTGGGTTTTGGGTCTGATAAATGCGCGCGTCCCCGGAGGTCGGCGCTCGTTTGCATGTATTAGCTCTAGAATTGCCACAGTTATCCAAGTAACAGTGGAGCGATCAAAGGAACCATAACTGATTTAATGAGCCATTCGCAGTTTCGCTGTACGGGCCGTGTGCACTTAGACTTGCATGGCTTAATCTTTGAGACAAGCATATGCTACTGGCAGGATCAACCAGGTAGGGGGGCGGTGGGCTGACGCAATTGCCATGCGTAGTTCACCTTGCTCGGCCGAGCGGGGGTCTGCCACGTTCTCCGTTCGCCGACCGCGACAGCGGGGGCATGGTGCCACTGCACAAAGTCTTCGCGAGCCTGGCGGGTGGGGACGCCCTCCGGCCGGCACGGGTCCAAACGGCCTCTGCCTATACCTTCGCCGTAACGAGAGGAGCCGGGCCGCGCTCCGTAAGCGTCTCGCGGGGAGCAGGTCGCGTCCCGTCCGCTGCCTCCGGAGCCGACCTCGCCCGCGCGACGCCGCTTTGTCTGCCGAGCGCTCGTGCTGTGGCCAGATCAGACCCGTAGGACGCTGGGCCGGAAGGCGCTGGGGCAGAGCGGATCGCCGCGCGGCGGGACGGTCACGGAACGGTATTGACGGGGAGACGAGCTCGGGGAGAGCGAACTCGGCAACGGGGGTGGCACATCGGTTGGGCTCGAGCAGGCGGCTTAGGAGCAACCGCGAGGGAACACGGCGGGGTCCGGGGGAAAGGGCGACGGCCGCCCGCGACTCGTCACGGTAACCCAGGCGGGAAGCTGCGCTCCGTCCGAGTCAGACTCGGTCGTCGCGGCCCGGCTGAGGCTCGCTTGGTCGAGGGGGCGCGGCGCTGTGCCGGCGACTTTGCCCGCGCGAGGCACGTACGCTGTGGTCCGAAGGAAGAAGCGCGCGTCCCGAGTCAGACTCGGGCGCCGCAACCCGACGGTATCTCGCTGCGGCCAGGATGCGGAGTTGAGTCGGCACTGGGGGGATCCGGGAAGGACGAAGGGGGCGGCGGCCAACAGTCGCAGCTCGTCGCCGCTGTCACCCAGACGGGAAGCTGCGCCCCGGCCGAGTCAGACTCGGTCGGTGCGGCCCGCTGCGGCCAGCTGGAGAGTGAGCTACGTGCCTGTACCGTGCTCCCGACGAACCGTCCCGGGGGGGCTGGTGACGTCGCGCGATCGGCGCTTGATGCTGCGACCGGGAGGGAAGCTGCGCCCCGTCCGAGTCAGACTCGGTCGTTGCGGCCCACCCGAGCCCGCACGCCTCACGCGGAGGGGTCATACGCCCCGGCGGCCACGATAGACGTCCTCCCGCTTCGCGGTGGTCGGGAGGGCTTAGCGGATAGGTGCAGATGCGGGGGCGGCTTCCCGAGATAGCCGTCCCTAGGTTAGGCGAGGGTTTGAGAAACATCTTTCGCGGTAGACCGGCGCGGCCGGCGGACGCCCACGTGGCGTGCCGCGAGTCGGATCGCGCGCTCGGCCTCCGTTGATGACCGCTAGGTGCGTGCGTGGAATCGGGGCGTCTCGGTCTCGCTGCCGTACGGCTCGCGCTAGGCCTGCGGGGGCGGCGTCGGAGCGCGCGCTCGCGCGGCGGCCGTAGCGCTAGAGGGCGACCCGCAAGTGGGGAGGAACCGTCCACCCAACGCCGGCGCTAGCCGGGGCCGGTGGGGGCCCTACCAAGGCGGGGTCATGGTCGCATGTCGGTCGGTCCGGCCTCTGTTTACCGAGGCGGCCGGCACCTCCATCTGCCTTGGATGCCCCGAATCCGCAGACTTTCCTCCGGCCTCAGCTTAACGAGACGGCCGTTGCCTCCATCCTTGGATGTTAACATTCGCAGAGTTTCAGCTCCGGGCTAGGGCGGGTGAAGTCGTCTCGAACCACGTGCCTGAAGGCCGCCTCGCGCCGGATGCAGGCCCCGCTCTGTCGTGCGGTGTGACCGTTCCAACGCGGGCATCGCTAGATTAGCCGTGGCCACGATCCTTCCACACCGCGAGCCTTTCGCCCTCGGCCGGTGGTCGCTCAAAGCGCGGGCCGCTGATCCCGCTCCATCTCTCGGCCTGTGTTTAAGGAGGCGGCCGCTCCTCCTTCCTTGGATGGACCATTCGCATATTTTTCGCCCGGCCTGTGTTTAAGGAGGCGGCCGGTCCTCCTTCCTTGGATGGACCATTCGCATATTTTTCGCCCGGCCTGTGTTTAAGGAGGCGGCCGGGTAACTCCCTTTCTTGGATGAGACCCAACATTCGCATATTTTTCGCCCGGCCTGTGTTTAAGGAGGCGGCCGGTCCTCCCATTCTGCCAGTGTTCCTTGGACTTTGAAAATTTCAAAGTCTTTCCGCTCCGGGCTAGGGCGGGTGAGGTCGTCTCGAACCACGTGCCTGAAGGCCGCCTCGCGCCAGATGCGGCCCCGCTCTGTCGTGCGGTGTGACCGTCCAACGCGGGCATCGCTAGATTAGCCGTGGCCACGATCCTTCCACACCGCGAGCCTTTCGCCCTCGGCCGGTGTCGGTCAACGTGTGGGTGGGGGGGAAGGACGGCTGCCGGGAGCAGACAGCCGTCCCCGGGTGGGGTGTACAGTCCTTCCACCGCGGCCGCCGGGAGCAGACGGCCGTCGAGCGATTCTGCCATTGTTCCTAGGACTTTGTACATTTTAAAGACCCTCCGCGCGGGCCGCTGATCCCGCTCGGTCGCTCCGGCCTGTGTTTAAGGAGGCGGCCGGTCCTCCCATTCTGCCAGTGTTCCTTGGACTTTGAATATTTCAAAGTCTTTTCGCTCCGGGCTAGGGCGGGTGAGGTCGTCTCGAACCACGTGCCTGAAGGCCGCCTCGCGCCGGATGCAGGCCCCGCTCTGTCGTGCGGTGTGACCGTCCAACGCGGGCATCGCTAGATTAGCCGTGGCCACGATCCTTCCACACCGCGAGCCTTTCGCCCTCGGCCGGTGTCGGTCAACGTGTGGGGTGGGGGGGGAAGGACGGCTGCCGGGAGCAGACAGCCGTCCCCGGGTGGGGTGTACAGTCCCCTTCACCGCGGCCGCCGGGAGCAGACGGCCGTCGAGCGATTCTGCCATTGTCCCTAGGACTTTGTACATTTCAAAGACCCTGCGCGCGGGCCGCTGATCCCGCTCGGTCGCTCCGGCCTGTGTTTAAGGAGGCGGCCGGTCCTCCCATTCTGCCAGTGTTCCTTGGACTTTGAAAAGTCTTTCCGCTCCGGGCTAGGGCGGGTGAGGTCGTCTCGAACCACGTGCCTGAAGGCCGCCTCGCGCCGGATGCAGGCCCCGCTCTGTCGTGCGGTGTGACCGTCCAACGCGGGCATCGCTAGATTAGCCGTGGCCACGATCCTTCCACACCGCGAGCCTTTCGCCCTCGGCTGATGTTCAACCAACGTGTGGGGAGGGGGTTATGGACGGCTGCCGGGAGCAGACAGCCGTCCCCGGGAGGGGAGACTTCACGGCGGCCCGCCGGGAGCAGACGGCCGTCGAGAGATTCTGCCAGTGTTCCTTGGACTTTGACTATTTCAAAGTCTTTCCGCTCCGGGCTAGGGCGGGTGAGGTCGTCTCGAACCACGTGCCTGAAGGCCGCCTCGCGCCGGATGCAGGCCCCGCTCTGTCGTGCGGTGTGACCGTCCAACGCGGGCATCGCTAGATTAGCCGTGGCCACGATCCTTCCACACCGCGAGCCTTTCGCCCTCGGCCGGTGTTCGCTCAACGCGCGGGCCGCTGATCCCGCTCCATCTCTCCGGCCTGTGTTTAAGGAGGCGGCCGGTCCTCCCATTCTGCCAGTGTTCCTTGGACTTTGAAAATTTCAAAGTCTTTCCGCTCCGGGCTAGGGCGGGTGAGGTCGTCTCGAGCCACGTGCCTGAAGGCCGCCTCGCGCCGGATGCAGGCCCCGCTCTGTCGTGCGGTGTGACCGTCCAACGCGGGCATCGCTAGATTAGCCGTGGCCACGATCCTTCCCACACCGCGAGCCTTTCGCCCTCGGCTGGTGTTCGTCCAACGTGTGGGGAGGGGGTTAAGGACGGCTGCCGGGAGCAGACAGCCGTCCCCGGGAGGGGAGACTTCACGGCGGCCGCCGGGAGCAGACGGCCGTCGAGAGATTCTGCCAGCGTTCCTTGTACTTTGAATATTTCACAGCCGTGCTCGCACTTAGGAAATTTTCGAGCGCTGTGGCACTTAGACATTTTTCGTCAAGCGTGGCACTTAGAAATTTTTCGTCAAGAGAGGCACTTAGACATTTTTCGTCAAGAGTGACACTTAGAAAATTTTTCACTCTCTTTGTGCCTTCCAGGGTGCTGTGCAACCCTGCGTGTTGTGTTCCCACCGAGCAAGGGGCGCTGCTGGCGCCATGACCAAGCGCTCGGCACCGGGCCCTTTCATTTTGTGGGGTAAATTATGCGCCCCCCATGCTCGTTCTGACTATATTTTGCGAAAGGGGGGTAAATCGTTGATGAGTACGCTGACTAGGGGACCAACCATCGTACTCTGGCGCACCTGAAGACCAAAGTTGGTACTGCACCCTACCCCTGGTACCCCAACCCCTGGTACCTAAAGAGGGAGAGGCCGAATTTTCGCTTTCGGCGGCCGACCGCGGGAACCAGCCGAGGCGGACACTTTTCGGCTCAAGAGCCGTTGGCACTTAGAAAAAATTCGCACAAGTTGGCAGGACTTCCGGGGCCAGAGGCCGAATTTTCGCTTTTGGTGGCCGTTATGGGGAACCAGCCGAGGCGGACACTTTACGGCTGTTGAGTCGTTGGCACTTAGAAAAAATTCGCACAAGTTGGCAGGGACTTCCAGAGCAAGAGGCCGAATTTTCGCTTTTGGTGGCCGTTATGGGGAACCAGCCGAGGCGGACACTTTACGGCTGTTGAGTCGTTGGCACTTAGAAAAAATTCGCACAAGTTGGCAGGACTTCCAGGAGAAGAGGCCGAATTTTCGCTTTTGGTGGCCGACCTGGGGAACCAGCCGAGGCGGACACTTTTCGGCTCAAGAGCCGTTGGCACTTAGAAAATATTTGCCAAACTTGGCTTGACTTCCAGGAGAAGAGGCCGAATTTCGCTTTTGGTGGCCGACCTGGGGAACCAGCCGAGGCGGACACTTTTCGGCTCAAGAGCCGTTGGCACTTAGAAAATATTTGCCAAACTTGGCTTGACTTCCAGGAGAAGAGGCCGAATTTTCACTTTTGGTGGCCAACCTGGGGAACCAGCCGAGGCGGACACTTTACGCTGGTTGAGTCGTTGGCACTTAGAAAATATTTGCCAAACTTGGCTTGACTTCCAGGAGAAGAGGCCGAATTTTCACTTTTGGTGGCCGACCTGGGGAACCAGCCGAGGCGGACACTTTAGGCTGGTTGAGTCGTTGGCACTTAGAAAATATTCGCCAAACTTGGCTTGACTTCCAGGAGAAGAGGCCGAATTTTCACTTTTGGTGGCCGACCTGGGGAACCAGCCGAGGCGGACACTTTAGGCTGGTTGAGTCGTTGGCACTTAGAAAATATTTGCCAAACTTGGCCAGACTTCCAGGAGAAGAGGCCGAATTTTCACTTTTGGTGGCCGACCTGGGGAACCAGCCGAGGCGGACACTTTAGGCTGGTTGAGTCGTTGGCACTTAGAAAAGATTTGCCAAACTTGGCCAGACTTCCAGGAGAAGAGGCCGAATTTTCACTTTTGGTGGCCGTTATGGGGAACCAGCCGAGGCGGGACACTTTACGCTGGTTGAGTCGTTGGCACTTAGAAAATATTTGCCAAACTTGGCTTGACTTCCAGGAGAAGAGGCCGAATTTTCACTTTTGTGGGCCGTTATGGGGAACCAGCCGAGGCGGACACTTTACGCTGGTCGAGTCGATGGCACTTAGAAAATATTCGCCAAACTTGGCTTGACTTCCAGGAGAAGAGGCCGAATTTTCACTTGTGGTACCCGACCTGGGGAACCAGCCGAGGCGGACACTTTAGGCTGGTTGAGTCGTTGGCACTTAGAAAATATTCGCCAAACTTGGCTTGACTTCCAGGAGAAGAGGCCGAATTTTCACTTTTGGTGGCCGACCTGGGGAACCAGCCGAGGCGGACACTTAGGCTGGTTGAGTCGTTGGCACTTAGAAAATATTTGCCAAACTTGGCCAGACTTCCAGGAGAAGAGGCCGAATTTTCACTTTTGGTGGCCGACCTGGGGAACCAGCCGAGGCGGACACTTTAGGCTGTTGAGTCGTTGGCACTTAGAAATATTTGCCAAACTTGGCTTGACTTCCAGGAGAAGAGGCCGAATTTTCACTTTTCATGGCCGTTATGGGGAACCAGCCGAGGCGGACACTTTTCGGCTCAAGAGCCGTTGGCACTTAGAAAATATTTGCCAAACTTGGCTTGACTTCCAGGAGAAGAGGCCGAATTTTCACTTTTGGTGGCCGTTATGGGGAACCAGCCGAGGCGGACACTTTACGCTGGTTGAGTCGTTGGCACTTAGAAAATATTCGCCAAACTTGGCCAGACTTCCAGGAGAAGAGGCCGAATTTTCACTTTTGGTGGCCGACCTGGGGAACCAGCCGAGGCGGACACTTTACGGCTGTTGAGTCGTTGGCACTTAGAAAATATTTGCCAAACTTGGCTTGACTTCCAGGAGAAGAGGCCGAATTTTCACTTTTGGTGGCCGTTATGGGGAACCAGCCGAGGCGGACACTTTACGCTGGTCGAGTCGTTGGCACTTAGAAAATATTTGCCAAACTTGGCCAGACTTCCAGGAGAAGAGGCCGAATTTTCACTTTTGGTGGCCGACCTGGGGAACCAGCCGAGGCGGACACTTTACGCTGGTTGAGTCGTTGGCACTTAGAAAATATTCGCCAAACTTGGCCAGACTTCCAGGAGAAGAGGCCGAATTTTCACTTGTTCTGGCCGTTGTGGGGAACCAGCCGAGGCGGACACTTTACGCTGGTTGAGTCGTTGGCACTTAGAAAATATTCGCCAAACTTGGCCAGACTTCCAGGAGAAGAGGCCGAATTTTCACTTGTTCTGGCCGTTATGGGGAACCAGACGAGGCGGACACATCACCCCGCAAGTGCCGTTGGCACTTTGAAAATATTCGCCAAACTTGGCCAGACTTCCAGGAGAAGAGGCCGAATTTTCACTTGTTCTGGCCGTTATGGGGAACCAGACGAGGCGGACACATCACCCCGCAAGTGCCGTTGGCACTTTGAAAATATTCGCCAAACTTGGCCAGACTTCCAGGAGAAGAGGCCGAATTTTCACTTGTTCTGGCCGTTATGGGGAACCAGACGAGGCGGACACATCACCCCGCAAGTGCCGTTGGCACTTTGAAAATATTCGCCAAACTTGGCCGGACTTCCAGGAGAAGAGGCCGAATTTTCACTTGTTCTGGCCGACCTGGGGAACCAGACGAGGCGGACACATCACCCCGCAAGTGCCGTTGGCACTTTGAAAATATTCGCCAAACTTGGCCGGACTTCCAGGAGAAGAGGCCGAATTTTCACTTGTTCTGGCCGACCTGGGGAACCAGACGAGGCGGACACATCACCCCGCAAGTGCCGTTGGCACTTTGAAAATATTCGCCAAACTTGGCCGGACTTCCAGGAGAAGAGGCCGAATTTTCACTTTTTCTGGCCGACCTGGGGAACCAGACGAGGCGGACACATCACCCCGCAAGTGCCGTTGGCACTTTGAAAATATTCGAAACTTCCATCAAACACACATCGGCTTTTTCGCCGTCGCTGTCCGGCCTGGGCACCATCGTGGCTCGGACAGTTCGTGTGCCAGCTTCCGTTGGCACTTAGAACATTTTTCAAAATAAAAATAAACAGTCCTGCACATACGTGCCGACTATATTTTGCGAAAGGGGAGTAAACCGATGAGTACACTAACTAGGGGGACCAACAGACCGTAGTGGTCTCCCCTGGTACCTAAATGCATACCCTGGTACCTCAGCGACTACCCCTGGTACCTAAATGCGTACCCCTGGTACCTCAGAGAGGCCGAATTTTCACATTCCGTGGCCGAACTAGGGAACCGGACGAGGCGGACACTTTTCCGGGAGAGACCCGATGGCACTTAGAAAATATTCGCTCAAGTTGGCAGGACTTCCAGAGCAAGAGGCCGAATTTTCGCTCGTTCGGGCCGACTCGGGGAACCAGCCGAGTCGGACACTTTTCCGGGCAAGACCCGATGGCACTTAGAAAATATTCGCTCAAGTTGGCAGGACTTCCAGAGCAAGAGGCCGAATTTTCACATTATGTGGCCGAACTAGGGAACCAGCCGAGTCGGACACTTTTCCGGGCAAGACCCGATGGCACTTAGAAAATATTCGCTCAAGTTGGCAGGACTTCCAGAGCAAGAGGCCGAATTTTCGCTCGTTCGGGCCGACTCGGGGAACCAGACGAGTCGGACACTTTTCCGGGCAAGACCCGATGGCACTTAGAAAATATTCGCTCAAGTTGGCAGGACTTCCAGAGCAAGAGGCCGAATTTTCACATTATGTGGCCGAACTAGGGAACCAGCCGAGTCGGACACTTTTCCGGGCAAGACCCGATGGCACTTAGAAAATATTCGCTCAAGTTGGCAGGACTTCCAGAGCAAGAGGCCGAATTTTCGCTCGTTCGGGCCGACTCGGGGAACCAGCCGAGTCGGACACTTTTCCGGGCAAGACCCGATGGCACTTAGAAAATATTCGCTCAAGTTGGCAGGACTTCCAGAGCAAGAGGCCGAATTTTCACATTCCGTGGCCGACTCGGGGAACCAGCCGAGTCGGACACTTTTCCGGGCAAGACCCGATGGCACTTAGAAAATATTCGCTCAAGTTGGCAGGACTTCCAGAGCAAGAGGCCGAATTTTCGCTCGTTCGGGCCGACTCGGGGAACCAGCCGAGTCGGACACTTTTCCGGGCAAGACCCGATGGCACTTAGAAAATATTCGCTCAAGTTGGCAGGACTTCCAGAGCAAGAGGCCGAATTTTCGCTCGTTCGGGCCGACTCGGGGAACCAGCCGAGTCGGACACTTTTCCGGGCAAGACCCGATGGCACTTAGAAAATATTCGCTCAAGTTGGCAGGACTTCCAGAGCAAGAGGCCGAATTTTCACATTATGTGGCCGAACTAGGGAACCAGCCGAGTCGGACACTTTTCCGGGCAAGACCCGATGGCACTTAGAAAATATTCGCTCAAATTGGCAGGACTTCCAGAGCAAGAGGCCGAATTTTCACTCGTTCGGGCCGACTCGGGGAACCAGCCGAGTCGGACACGTTACGGCCGAACACCCGTTGGCACTTAGAAAATATTCGCCAAAGTCGGCCGGACTTCCAGGCGAAGAGGCTGAATTTTCGCTCGTTCGGGCCGACTCGGGGAACCAGCCGAGTCGGACACATTACGGCCGAAAACCCGTTGGCACTTAGAAAATATTCGCCAAAGTCGGCCGGACTTCCAGGCGAAGAGCCTGAATTTTCACTTTTTCTGACCGACTCGGGGAACCAGCCGAGTCGGACACATTACGGTGTAACACCCGTTGGCACTTAGAAAATATTCGCCAAAGTTCGTTGGACCTCCAGGCGAAGAGGGCCGAATTTTCGCTCGTTCGGGCCGACTCGGGGAACCAGCCGAGTCGGACACATTACGGCCGAACACCCGTTGGCACTTAGAAAATATTCGCCAAAGTTCGTCGGACTTCCAGGCGAAGAGGCCGAATTTTCGCTCGTTCGGGCCGACTCGGGGAACCAGCCGAGTCGGACACATTTCGGCGCAACACCCGTTGGCACTTAGAAAATATTCGCCCAAGTCGGCCGGACTTCCAGGCGAAGAGGCCGAATTTTCACTTTTTCTGGCCGACCGGAGGAACCAGCCGCGTCGGACACATTACGGTGTAACACCCGTTGGCACTTAGAAAATATTCGCCAAAGTTCGTCGGACCTCCAGAGCGAGAGGCCGAATTTTCACTTTTTCTGGCCGGCCGGAGAACCAGCCGAGGCGGACACATCACGCCGCTTTTGCCGTTGGCATATTCGAAACTTCCAGAATGGGCTTTTTCGCCGTCGCTGTCCGGCCTGGGCACCATCGTGGCTCGGACACGTCGTGTGCCAGCGTCCGCTGGCACTTAGAAAATTTTTCAAAATAAAAATAAACAGTCCTGCACATACGTGCCCACTATATTTTGCGAAAGGGGAGTAAACCGTCGATGAGTACGCTGACTAGTGGGACCAACCATCGCGCTCTGGCGCACCTGAAGACCAAAGTTGGTACTGCACCCTACCCCTGGTACCCAAACGGGGTAGAGGCCGATTTTTCGCATTTGGCGGCCGACCTAGGGAACCAGAAGAGGCGGACACTTTTCCGAGCAAGTGCCGATGGCACTTCCAGAGCGAGAGGCCGAATAATCGTAATTTGTGGCCGACTTGGGAACCAGCGAAGGCGGATAGGAAGTCAAGCGCGTCCCGCCGGCTGGTCCGCGGGCCAATTGCGGTCCCGCGAGTTAGCGATCGCGGTCCGGAATTCTAGCCGACTTGGGAACCAGCGAAGGCGGATAGGAAGTGGATTGGGTCCCGCCGGCTGGTCCGCGGGCCAATTGCGGTCCCGCGAGTTAGCGATTGCGGTCCGGAATTCTAGCCGACTTGGGAACCAGCGAAGGCGGATAGGAAGTCAAGTGGGTCCCGCCGGCTGGTCCGCGGGCCAATTGCGGTCCCGCGAGTTAGCGATCGCGGTCCGGAATTCTAGCCGACTTGGGAACCAGCGAAGGCGGATAGGAAGTCAAGCGGGTCCCGCCGGCTGGTCCGCGGGCCAATTGCGGTCCCGCGAGTTAGCGATCGCGGTCCGGAATTCTAGCCGGCCGGGGACCACCGCGAGGCGGATGGGTCTTCACCGAGGTCCCGCCGGCTGGTCCGCGGGCCATTTAGGGTCCCGCGAGTTACCGATCGCGGTCCGGAATTCTACCCGGCCAGGGACCACCGCGAGGCGGATGGGTGGTCACCGAGGTACCGCCGGCTGGTCCGCGGGCCATTTAGGGTCCCGCGAGTTAGCGATCGCGGTCCGGAATTCTAGCCGGCCAGGGACCACCGCGAGGCGGATGGGTGGTCACCGAGGTCCCGCCGGCTGGTCCGCGGGCCATTTAGGGTCCCGAGAGTTAGCGATCGCGGTCCGGAATTCTAGCCGGCCGGGGACCACCGCGAGGCGGATGGGTCTTCACCGAGGTCCCGCCGGCTGGTCCGCGGGCCATTTAGGGTCCCGCGAGTTAGCGATCGCGGTCCGGAATTCTACCCGGCCAGGGACCACCGCGAGGCGGATGGGTCTTCACCGAGGTCCCGCCGGCTGGTCCGCGGGCCATTTAGGGTCCCGCGAGTTACCGATCGCGGTCCGGAATTCTAGCCGGCCGGGGACCACCGCGAGGCGGATGGGTCTTCACCGAGGTCCCGCCGGCTGGTCCGCGGGCCATTTAGGGTCCCGCGAGTTACCGATCGCGGTCCGGAATTCTAGCCGGCCGGGGACCACCGCGAGGCGGATGGGTCTTCACCGAGGTCCCGCCGGCTGGTCCGCGGGCCATTTAGGGTCCCGCGAGTTACCGATCGCGGTCCGGAATTCTACCCGGCCGGGGACCACCGCGAGGCGGATGGGTCTTCACCGAGGTCCCGCCGGCTGGTCCGCGGGCCATTTAGGGTCCCGCGAGTTACCGATCGCGGTCCGGAATTCTAGCCGGCCGGGGACCACCGCGAGGCGGATGGGTCTTCACCGAGGTCCCGCCGGCTGGTCCGCGGGCCATTTAGGGTCCCGCGAGTTACCGATCGCGGTCCGGAATTCTAGCCGGCCGGGAACCACCGCGAGGCGGATGGGTGCTCACCGAGGTCCCGCCGGCTGGTCCGCGGGCCATTTAGGGTCCCGCGAGGTACCGATCGCGGTCCGGAATTCTACCCGGCCGGGGACCACCGCGAGGCGGATGGGTGGTCACCGAGGTCCCGCCGGCTGGTCCGCGGGCCATTTAGGGTCCCGCGAGTTAGCGATCGCGGTCCGGAATTCTAGCCGGCCGGGAACCACCGCGAGGCGGATGGGTGCTCACCGAGGTCCCGCCGGCTGGTCCGCGGGCCATTTAGGGTCCCGCGAGGTACCGATCGCGGTCCGGAATTCTAGCCGGCCGGGGACCACCGCGAGGCGGATGGGTCTTCAATGAGGTCCCGCCGGCTGGTCCGCGGGCCATTTAGGGTCCCGCGAGTTAGCGATCGCGGTCCGGAATTCTAGCCGGCCGGGAACCACCGCGAGGCGGATGGGTGCTCACCGAGGTCCCGCCGGCTGGTCCGCGGGACATTTAGGGTCCCGCGAGGTACCGATCGCGGTCCGGAATTCTACCCGGCCGGGGACCACCGCGAGGCGGATGGGTGGTCACCGAGGTCCCGCCGGCTGGTCCGCGGGCCATTTAGGGTCCCGCGATGTTAGCGATCACGGTCCGGAATTCTAGCCGGCCGGGAACCACCGCGAGGCGGATGGGTGCTCACCGAGGTCCCGCCGGCTGGTCCGCGGGCCATTTAGGGTCCCGCGAGGTACCGATCGCGGTCCGGAATTCTACCCGGCCGGGGACCACCGCGAGGCGGATGGGTGGTCACCGAGGTCCCGCCGGCTGGTCCGCGGGCCATTTAGGGTCCCGCGAGTTAGCGATCGCGGTCCGGAATTCTAGCCGGCCCGGAGCCACCCAGAGGCCGTGCACACGCGCCGGGTGGCCGGAAATACCTCCAGCCGAGCGGACATGCACTTTGTAAGCACCTTGGACGAGATGGCTGAGCCTTACTCGACTTCCAGCACCCCGGCTAAGCGTTCTCCACGGCCCGCTGTGCTTCCAGAAGACCTCCAGCCGGTCCTCATGGTGCTTTACTCCTCACTCTCTAAGCCGGCCCAGGCTTCCACCACCCCGGCTAAGCGTTCTCCACGGCCCGCTGTGCTTCCAGAAGACCTCCAGACGGTCCTCATGGTGCTTTACTCCTCACTCTTTAAGCCGAACGAGGCTTCCAGCACCCCGGCTAAGCATTTTACGCGGCCCGCCGAGCCTCCACAGCACTTCCAGCCGGTTCCACGGCTGCTTTCCTCCTCACTGTTTAAGCCGAACGAGGCTTCCAGAGCCCCGGCTAAGCGTTTTGCGCGGCCCGCTGAGCTTCCAGAGCACCTCCAGCCGGTTCCCCGGCTGCTTTCCTCCTCACTTTCTAAGCCGCCCGAGGCTTCCAGAGCCCCGGCTAAGCGTTCTCCACGTCCCGTTGATCTCCCCGGAGGTCGTAACGGGGAATTACCTCCCTCCAGCGGACACGGCGGGTAAATACGCCACCTCTCGCACTTAGCGCACACACCCGTTGCTGCGCGTCCGGTGGCACTTTGAGCGGCCAAACGGCGGGAGTAACAGTCACTCTCTTAAGTTAGGCTCATTTGACATTTTCTTGAACGGTTCGTGGATAAATATGTGATATATACTACATATGATCGCATTTATAGTCAAATCATATTGAAATATTCTCCGGGTGCTTTCCACCTCACTTCCTAAGCCGAACGAGGCTTCCAGAGCCCCGGCTAAGCGTTTTACGCGGCCCGCTGAACTTCCACAGCACCTCCAGCCGGTTCCCCGAGTGCTTTCCTCCTCACTTTATAAGCCGAACGAGGCTTCCAGAGCCCCGGCTAAGCGTTTTACGCGGCCCGCTGAACTTCCAGAGCACCTCCAGCCGCTTCTCCGGGTGCTTTTCTCCTCACTTTCTAAGCCGCCCGAGGCTTCCAGAGCCCCGGCTAAGCGTTCTCCGCGTCCCGCTGATCTTCCCGGAGCTTGTAACGGGGAAATACCTCCCTCTAGCGGACACGGCGGGTAAATACGCCACCTCTCGCACTTAGCGCACACTCGCGTTGCTGCGCGTCCGGTGGCACTCTGAGCGGCCAAACGGCGGGAGTAACAGTCACTCTCTTAAGGTAGGCTCACTTGAGATTTTTTTAACCGCCCGCGGAGGCGACCGGGACCACCGGGACAGCCGGGAGGCCGTGCGCGCGGGCCAAGTGGCCGAAAATAGCTCCAGGCCGACCGGATCGGCTAGTTGTAAGCACCGCGGATGAGATCGCGGAGCATTATTCGACTTCCAGCGGCCGGTGCGCTTACGCACGCCGCCCGGAACCTCCGGGAGGCCGTGCGCATGCGCAAGTGGCCGAAAATAGCTCCAGCCCAGCGGATCTGCACTTTACAAGCTCCGCGGATGAGATCGCGGAGCTTTATCCGACTTCCAGCGGCCGGTGCGCTCGCGCACTCCACCCGGCACCTCCGGGAGGCCGTGCGCATGCGCAAGTGGCCGAAAATAGCTCCAGCCCAGCGGATCTGCACTTTACAAGCTCCGCGGATGAGATCGCGGAGCTTTATCCGACTTCCAGCGGCCGGTGCGCTCGCGCACTCCACCCGGCACCTCCGGGAGGCCGTGCGCGCGCGCCAAGTGGCCCAAAATAGCTCCAGCCCAGCGGATCTGCACTTTACAAGCACCGCGGATGAGATCGCGGAGCTTTGTTCGACTTCCAGCGGCCGGCGCGCCCGACGAGCGGACCAGGTGACGGTCCAGCTCCACCCGGTACCTCGCACGGCCCGCTTCTCCCCCCCGCGCGGACTTCCGAGCGCTCGGGGAGACGTTCGGAAGCCGCCGGTGCCGTTGGAGCGGGGAAATACCTCCCTCCAGCGGACACGGCGAGTAAATACACCTTCGGCCAAACGGCGGGAGTAACTATGACTCTCTTAAGGTAGAGGCACTCGACATCTTTTTCACGGTTCGTGGAGGACCCGGCCGGTTCTCGGGGGTGCTTTTTCTCCTAACTCTTGACCCCCGAGGAGGCTTCCAGAGCCCCGGCTAAGCGTTTTACGCGGCCCGCTGAGCTTCCACCGCACCTCCAGCCGGTTCCACGGGTGCTTTCCTGCTCACTGTTTAAGCCGAACGAGGCTTCCAGAGCCCCGGCTAAGCGTTTTACGCGGCCCGCCGAGCCTCCACAGCACTTCCAGGCGGTTCTCCGGGTGCTTCACTCCTCACTCTTTAAGCCGAACGAGGCTTCCAGAGACCCGGCTAAGCGTTTTACGCGGCCCGCCGAGCTTCCACAGCACCTCCAGCCGGTTCTCATGGGGCTTTCCTCCTAACTCTTGAAGCCCGAGGAGGCTTCCAGAGCCTCGGCTAAGCGTTTTACGCGGCCCGCCGAGCTTCCACAGCACCTCCAGCCGGTTCTCATGATGCATTCCTCCTCACTCTTGACGCCCGAGGAGGCTTCCAGAGCCCCGGCTAAGCGTTTTACGCGGCCCGCTGGACTTCCAGAGCACCTCCAGCCGGTTCCCCGGGTGCTCCCATCCTCACTGTTTAAGCCGAACGAGGCTTCCAGAGCCCCGGCTAAGCGTTTTACGCGGCCCGCTGGACTTCCAGAGCACCTCCAGCCGGTTCTCCGGGTGCTCCCATCCTCACTGTTTAAGCCGAACGAGGCTTCCAGAGCCCCGGCTAAGCGTTTTACGCGGCCCGCTGGACTTCCAGAGCACCTCCAGCCGGTTCTCCGGGTGCTCCCATCCTCACTGTTTAAGCCGAACGAGGCTTCCAGAGCCCCGGCTAAGCGTTTTACGCGGCCCGCTGAACTTCCCCAGCACCCCCAGCCGGTTCCCCGAGTGCTTTCCTCCTCACTCTTGACGCCCGAGGAGACTTCCAGCACCCCGGCTAAGCGTTTTACGCGGCCCGCTGAGCTTCCGGAGCACCTCCAGCCGGTTCTCATGGGGCTTTCCTCCTAACTCTTGACCCCCGAGGAGGCTTCCAGAGCCCCGGCTAAGCGTTTTACGCGGCCCGCCGAGCTTCCAAAGCACCTCCAGCCGGTTCTCATGATGCATTCCTCCTCACTCTTTAAGCCGAACGAGGCTTCCAGAGCCCCGGCTAAGCGTTTTACGCGGCCCGCTGAACTTCCCCAGCACCCCCAGCCGGTTCCCCGAGTGCTTTCCTCCTCACTTTATAAGCCGAACGAGGCTTCCAGCGCCCCGGCTAAGCGTTCTCCGCGTCCCGGTGATCTTCCCGGAGGTCGTAACGGGGAAATACCTCCCTCCAGCGGACACGGAGAGAAATTACACCGCCTCTCGCACAGAGGCGGGTAAACGGCGGGAGTAACTATGACTCTCTTAAGGTAGCCTGACTTGACATCTCTTTAACGGTTCGTGGATAAATACATGATATATACTACATATGATCGCATTTAAAGCCAAATAATACAAAATGAGCATTCGGTTATAAACACTGTATTCATCATGTTTATAGGCGATGTTAATATTTATATGTTTAATGTTTATAGGTGATGTTAATATTTATATATTTAATGTTTATAGGGGATGTTAATATTTATATATTTATTTTGTACATCATGTTATAGTTATACGACACTCGCTATTGGATCATGATGTGATCGTATCGGCGGGAGTCGGCCCGGGCTCCGGGTGAAGAGGCCGAATTCTCGCCACTCGCGGCCGACCGGGGAACCAGCAGAGGCGGACGCATCGCGGCGCGAGAGCCCTTGGCACTTAGAAAAAATTTGGCAAAAGTTGCTCCGTGCTCCAGGTGAAGAGGCCGAATTCTCGCCACTCGCGGTCCGACCGGGGAACCAGCAGAGGCGGACGCATCGCGGCGCGAGAGCCCTTGGCACTTAGAAAAAAATTGGCAAAAGTCGCTCCGGGTGAAGAGGCCGAATTCTCGCCACTCGCGGCCGACCGGGGAACCAGCAGAGGCGGACGCATCGCGGCGCAAGAGCCCTTGGCACTTAGAAAAAAATTGGCAAAAGTCGCTCCGCGCTCCAGGTGAAGAGGCCGAATTCTCGCCACTCGTGGCCGACCAGGGAACCAGCAGAGGCGGACGCATCGCGGCGCGAGAGCCCTTGGCACTTAGAAAAATTTTCGCAAAAGTCGCTCCGCGCTCCAGGTGAAGAGGCCGAATTCTCGCCACTCGCGGCCGACCGGGGAACCAGCGAAGGCGGGTAAGCTTTCAAGAGAGCCCCGCCGGCTGGTCCGCGGGCCGAACGTGGTCCCGTAACGTACCCACAGCGGACGCCGTCCCACGCCCGGTAAGAACCACCGAGAGGCGGATACGCTCTCCGACGAGCCCCGCCGGCCGGTCCGCGGCGGGAAATGCGCCCTCTGGCGGACA